>NC_091986.1:213284205-213382137 GCF_044704955.1 Pristiophorus japonicus
TTCCTAATATCCTTTTTAATTTTGTCTCTTAACTTTCTATATTCCTCTAAAGATTCTATACTATTTAGCATTTGATATGTGACATAAGCATCCCTTTGTTCCTTAATCCTCTCCTGTAAGTCCGTAGACATCTAAGGGGCTCTAGAATTATTATTCCCAGCCTTTTGCTTTAAGGACACATGTTTGGCCTGAGCCTTCCGGATCTCCTCCTTAAATGCCTCCCACTGTTCCGACACTGATTTGCTCACAAGTAGCTGTTTCCAGTCCACTATGACCAAATCACTCCTTAACTTTACAAAATTAGCTTTTCCCCAATTCGGAACTATTATTCCAGGCCTATTCTTGTCCTTATCCATAACCAACTTGAATCTGACTGAATTATGGTCACTGGCGCCCTCGTGCTTCCCCACTAATACTCTTCAACCTGCCCAGCTTCATTCCCCAAAACTAAATCCAAGACCGCCACCTCTCGTGTTGGGCATGCTACATACTAATTAAAAAAGTTCTCTTGAATGCATTTCAAGAATTCCGTACCCTCTATACCCTTCACATTAAATTTATCCCAATCAATATTTCGACAGTTAAAATCCCCTAATATTGCTACTGAGCTTCACAGCAATTTGCCTACATATTTACTCCTCTATTTCCCTCCCACTGTTTGGGGGTCTATAATACACGTCCAGCAGTGTGATTGCCTCTTTTTTAAAATGTTTCAATTTGACCCATATGGCCTCATTTGATGACCCCTCTAATATATCATCCCTCCTCACCGCTCTAGTATTTTCTTTCATCAGTACAGCAAACCCCCCCCCCCCCCGCCTTTAACCCCCTCTCTATCTTGTCTAAAAATCCTATAACCAGGAATATTGATCTGCCAAACCTGCCCCTCTTTCAGCCATGTTTCTGAAATGGCTATAATGTCATACTCCCAAGTGTCTACCTGTGCTCTTGGCTCATCCACCTTATTCGCTATACTCCTTGCATTAAAGTATATACCATTCAGCACAGGAAGACCTCCTTGCTTACTACATACTAAGCCCTGTTTCCTCTGTCTTACAGATTTGCTTTCTAGATTCTTGCTATCCAATTTCAGCTTTACTTCCTTCCCATTTGAATTAGTTCTCAGGTTCCCATCCCCCTGCCAAGCTAGTTTAAACTCTCCCCAACAGCACTAGCAAAATTCCCTGTGAGGATATTGGTCCCGCCACTGTTGTGGTGCAACCCGTTCGGTTTGTACAGGTCCCCATCTCCCCAGAAGCGGTCCCAATGCCTCAAGAATTTAAAGCCCTCCCTCCTACACCAACTTTCCAGCCACGTGTTCATCCTCTCTATCCTTCTATTCATATACTCATTAGCATGTGGCACCGGTAGTAACCCGGAGATTACTACCTTTTGAGATCCTACCGTTTAAATTTCCTTCCTAGCTTCCTGAATTCTGCCTTTAGGACCTCATCCCTTATTTTACTTATGTTGTTGGTCCTGATATGGACCACGACCTCTAGCTGTTTACCCTCCCCCTCCCACAAGATGCCCTGCGTCCGCTCTGTGATATCCTTGATCCTGGCATCAGGGAGGCGCGAAACCATTCAGGAGTCACGTCTATGGCTGCAGAAATGCCTTTCTGTTCCCCTAACTATAGAATCCCCTATCGCTAGGGCTCTTTTGTTCTTCGTCCCTGCCCCCTGTGCAGCTGAGCCACCCGTGGTGCCTTGGAATTGGCTCTGGCTGCACTCCCCAGAGGCACCATCGTCCTTACTGATACTCAGAAGTGAATATCGGTTTGAAAGCTCACGGGGGGACTCCTGCGCTACCTGCCTAGCACACTTACTACGTCTGGTGGTCACCTACTTACCCTCTACCTGCCCGCCTTTAAGGCAGGGTGACTAATCCTGAAAGGTGCTATCCACGTAGTTCTCAGCCTCACGGATGCACCATATTGACTCCACCCACTGCTCCAGCTCCGAAACGCGGAGCTCGAGCAGTTGAAGTTGGAGACACCTCCTGCACACAGGGTTGTCTAGGCTGCATGAAGCGTCCAGGACTTCCCACATGCTGCAGGATGTGCACTCCACGGGTCTGAGCTGCACTGCCATCCCTCCAGTTAGCCTTATCTAGTTTAAAATCTAATTCAAAAGAAATAGCGAAAAGAGAGCTACGTACCAACTCACCTCACCGATCTCTGTGGCCTCCAGAACTCACCGATCTCTGTGGCCTCCTGAACTCCCGAACTCCCGGTCTCCGAACTCCTGACTTGCCGACCTCACAGGGCCTATCGACTCACCGACCTCCCGACTCAACGAATCGGCCAGCAGGGCCTCTGACTCTCCTGCTCTGGATCCTGACCTCCCACTCTCCTGCTCTGGATCCCATCCGACTCTCCCGTCTTCACCCTTGCCTCAGCTCATCCGCTGCTGAAGTCCTCATCCATGCCTTTGTTACCTCTAGACTTGACTATTCTAACTCACTCCTGGCTGGCCTCCCACATTCTACTCTACATAAACTAGAGGTGATCCAAAACTCAGCAGCCCGTGTCCTAACTCGCACCAAGCCCCGCTTACCCATCATCCTCAACGCCTCTATTTCAAAATTCTCATCCTTATTTTCAAATCCCTCCATGGCCTCGCCCCTCCCTATCTCTGTAATCTCCGGCCCCACAACCACCGAGATATCTGCGCTTCTCTAATTCTGCCCTTTTGAGCATCCCTGATTATAATCACTCAACCATTGGTGGCCGTGCCTTCTGTTGCCTGGGCCCCAAGCTCTGGCACTCCCTGCCTAAACCTCTCTGCCTCTCTACTTCTCTTTCTTTCACGACGCTCCTTAAAACCTACCTCTTTGACCAAGCTTTTGGTCACCTGCGCTAATTTCTACTTATGCGGCTCGGTGTCAAATTTTTATCGCATAATACTCCTGTGAAGCGCCTTGGGTTGTTTCAAAATGTTAAAGGCGCTATATAAATACAAGTTTGTTATATTGCCACCAGTGTTCCCATTAAGATGCGTGGCTGCATAGTGATCTGCAGGTTCCGCGCAGGCTGCTCAACTGCGTTACAATGACAAAAAACACACATGCGTGGTAATTTGAATGGGCTATGGAGCCCCTTAAAGGGGCAGGGCACTCGAAGAAAAAAAAATTAGCCACGAATTTTTCGTTCCAAAATGCATCAATTCACACTTCTGTTAAATTTCATCTCTACGTTGGGTTATATTCATTTTCTTGGTTTAATAATCTTAGATTAATATTTGTGTTCATACTTATTTGCGAGCTCATTAATGACCTTGATCCCACTCTGAGGTTTGTTGCAGAGTGATGGTGGTGGTTTTATTGACTGGCTGAGCCCCTGTTTCGGCAGATGGAGAGTAAAATTCCACGGGATGTGATTGCAACGCAATGGGTTTTGATAATACACTGAGATTTCAGATACATTCCTGAGCTCTACAGTACCTGGTCTGTTTGTTTATCAATCTGTTGCTCATCATCATCATAAGCAGTCCCTCGAAATCCACACTATAAAAGTGAGTTCCCAGGTGACCGAACAGTCCAATACGGGAATTACAGTCTCTGTCACAGTGGTTGAAGGAAAGGGTGGATGGGACTGGTTTGCCGCATGCTCCTTCCGCTGCCTGCGCTTGCTTTCTGCATGCTCTCGGCGACGAGACTCGAGGTGCTCAGCGCCCTCCCGGATGCACTTCCTCCACTTCGGGCGGTCTTTGGCCAGGGACTCCCAGGTGTCGGTGGGGATGTTGTACTTTATCAAGGAGGCTTTGAGGGCGTCCTTGAAATGTTTCCTCTGCCCACCTGGGGCTCGCTTGCCGTGTCGGAGTTCCGAGTAGAGTGCTTGCTTTGGGAGTCTTGTGTTGGGCATGCCCGACACATGTGGCCCGGCCAATGCAGCTGGTCGAGTGTGGTCAGTGCTTCGATGCTGGAGATGTTGGCCTGATCGAGAACAGTGATGTTGGTGCCTCTGTCCTCCCAGGGGATTTGCATGATCTTGCGGAGACATCGTTGGTGGTATTTCTCCAGCGATTTGGGGTGTCCACTGTATAGTCCACGTCTCTGAGCCATATAGGAGGGTGCGTATCACTACAGACCAGTAGACCATAATCTGTTGCTACATGTGTAGTGGAGTGCGTCTTCAACAAGAACTTGCATTTATATAACACCTTTTTAATGTAGTGAAAAGTCCCACAGGTGTGCTGTAAAACAAAATTTGACACCGAGCCACATTAGGAGATATTAGTGCAGATGAAGAGGTCGGTTTTAAGGAGTGTCTTAAAGGAGGAAAGAGAGGCGGAGAGATTTAGGAAGGGAATTCCAGAGCTGAAGGCACAGCCACCAGTGGTTGAGTAATTAAAATCAGGGATGTTAAAGGGGCCAGAATTGGAGGAGTGCAGACATCTCAGAGCCTTATGTGGCTCGGTGTCAAATTTTAAAAATCTCATAATACTCCTGTGAAGCGCCTCGAGAATTTTCACTACATTATATAAATACAAGTTGTTGTGGGGCTGGAGGAGATTACAGAGATGGGGAGGGGCGAGGCCCTGGAGGGATTTGTAAACCAGGAGGAGAATTTTAAAATCGAGGCGTTGATTAACCAGGAGGAGCCAATGTAGGTCAGCGAGCACAGGGGTGATTACAGTCTATCTGGACCGTTTGCAGGACAAAGCCTTGCTTGAAACGTCTCATTGCCCAGACTGCTCATGTTTCTTTACAGTTCGCCTCCTTTTCTTGGTGAACAAAACTACTAAATAATATCTCCATTGTCACTTGTTTTACACTTGTCTTCATTCTTTTGCTGAGGGCATTGTTATGGCAATGTGCAAGACCAGATTTCAGAGGTGCTTAACTATCTGCCAATTTGCATTATTGACGGGATGGGGGAGGGAGGGGTGGTGAAGAACGATCTTCCCTATTGCGGCAGATAATGGAGCTGCTTCTTTCTCTGCATGCACTCCTGCCAAATCTCATTCATTTGAGTAAGATTTACTCGGGCACTTTTTAATTAATTTCCTTCTGTGTATATGTGTATACCATACAGCACAGAAGGAGGCCTTTCAGCCCGTTGAGCCCCTGCCGGCTCTTTGAAAAAGCTATCCAATTAGTCGCTTCTTGGGCAGTCCCCCAGAGTCGAGGATGACTTGCTTCCATACTAATGAGTTCTAAGGTGACTGATGAGACCAATGCGAGATCTACAGTCTCTCACAGGTGGGGCAGACGGTGGTTGGAGGGTGCTTGATTTGCTGTACACTCTTGTTTCTACTGTCAGTACTGGATCCCTTGCTTTTTGTGGTATGCATCAATGATCATTCCGAGGGAGGGAGGAGGAGGAGGAGGAGGAGGAAGAGATGACAACGACTGCAGGAAGATATCAATCTACTGGTCAGATGGGTAGAACAGTGGCAAATGGAATTTAATTTGGAGACGAGTGAGGTAATGTACTTGGGGAGGGCTAAAAGGAAAGAGTATACACGTTAAATGGTAGGCCACTTAGAAGTTTAGATGAACAAAGGCACCTTGGAGTGCTTGTCCATAGATCCCTGAAAGTAGCAGGCCAGTTGAATAAGGTGGTTAAGAAAGCATAAGGAATGCTTGCCTTTATTGGCCGAGGCATAGAATATAAGAGCACGTAGGTATACTTAAATTGTATCACACTGCAATATGTGTGCGCACTAGGCCTGTACAGCAGAGCAGGTCTCCAGTTGTCTTGGTTAATCCTTGCCACTGGATCATGACCTAGCTCTGTCAAGCCTGTGTGGTGGCTGGTGTGCAACGGCCACCACACGTTTTTAAAAAAAAAAATCCACACACAGGCATCTTCCACCCTTCAGAATGTAGTTTGGGTTCTTCATTCGAAATACCTGTGAACTCATCCTTTTTTATGGCGTGGAAGCAAGTCATCCTCATTTCGAGGGACCACCTATGATGATACTGTGTTTAGGCCACAGCTGGAGTACTGCGTGTAGTTCTGGTCGCCTTATTTTGGAAGGATGTGATTACACTAGAGGGTGCAGAGGAGATTTACTCGGATGCTTCCTGGAATGGAGAATCTTAGCTATGAGGACAGATTGGATAGGCTGGGTTTGTTCCCATTCGAACACAGAGGAGATTGAGAGGAGACTGCATTGAGGTGTATAACATTTTGAGGGGCCTGGATATAGTGGATAGTAAGGGCCTATTACGAGGGTGCATAGTTTTAAGGTGGTTGGTGGAAGGTTCAGAGGGGTTTTGAGGGGAGGCTTCTTCACGTAGAGGGTTGTGGGGGTCTGGAACTCATTGCCTGGAAGGGTGGTGGATGCAGAAACCCTCACATTTAAAAGGTGCTTGGATGAGCACTTGAAGTGCCGTAACCTGCAGGGTTACAGACCTAGAACTGATAAGTGAGATTAGACTGGATAAGCTCTTGTTGGCTGGTGCAGATACAATGGTAAGTACTGCAGGGAATCGAATAAGGTCAGGTTGACCTCCTGGACTAGTTTCGATCGCATGGATGTGTCGGGGAGGAATTGTCCTAGATTTTTTTTCCCCAATTGGCCTGGGATTTAAATCTTTTTTTGCCTCTCCCATGAGATCACATGGCTCCGATTGGGTGGTGGGGGGGGGCGGTGTGGGGGCGTGTAGAATGTTGGATCAAGGGGTGTCGCAGTTGTGGTGCGGGCTGGTTAGGCCAGATGCTCTTTACCTTTTCGCCATTGTTCATAGGGTTATATGTAACCTTCAGGGCTGCTGACCGAGGGCCGTGTGGCTCTTTGTTGACCGGCGCGGACATGATGGACCGAAATGGCCTCCTGCGTTGTAGATTTCTAAGTTTCTACTTGGCTTCCACATGCTCCCGGCGAAGAGACTCAAAGTTTTCTCTGATGTTTCTCCTCCACTCTGAGCGGTCGTGGGCCAGGGATTCCCAAGAGTTGGTGGGGATGTTACATTTTTTCCAAGGAGGGTGTCCTTGAAGTGTTTTCTCTGCCCTCCTGGGGCTTGCCTGCCGTGACGTAGCTCGGAGTAGAGTGCTTGTTTCGGGAGTCTAGTATCGGGCAAGCGGACAATGTGGTCCGCCCATTAAAGCTGATAGAGTGTGGTCAATGCCTTGACGCTGGGGATGTTGGCCTGCGAGAGAGCGCTGATGTTGGTTTGTCTATCCTGCCAATGAATTTGCAGGATTTTGCAGAGGCAGCGCTGGTAGTATTTCTCCAGTGCTTTGCGGTGCCTACTGTATCTAGTCCATGTCTCTGAAGCATATAGAAGGGCAGGTATCACTACTGCTCTGTAGGCCATGAAAATTAATATTGAATCTGCTTCCACCACATTTTCAGGCAGTGCATTCCAGATCACAACAACTCACTGCGTAAAAACATTTCTCATCATCTCCCCTCTGATCCAATTAAATCTGTCTTCCTCTGGCTACCGACCCTCCTGCCGTTGAAGACGGTTTCTCCCGATCTCCTCTCATCAAAACCCTTCATAATTTTGAGTACCACTATTAAATGTCTGCTCTAAGACGAAGAGTCCCATCTTTTCTACTCTCTCCATGTAACAGAATTTCCCTGTCCCTGGTATCATTCTAGTAAATCTCCTCTGCACCCTCTCCAAGCTCTTGACATGCATGTGCATGTATCTGCACACAAACAAACAGCAGCATTAGTCCCCTCTTATTTCCTCCTGTGCAGTATTCATCCATAATTTCTTGATTAGCAAAATAAATGATTCTCTAGGGATTCTTTTGCAACCCTTTACTTGAGTTCAAGAGGTTGTAAATGTGAATTTTTAAAATGACATACTATTCATCATCCTCATAGGCAGTCCCTCGGAATCAAGGAAGACTTGCTTCCACTCCTAAAGTGAGTTCTTTGGTGGCTGAACAGTCCAACACGAGAGCCACAGACTCTGTCACAGGTGGGACAGATATTCGTCGGGGGAAGGGGGGTCGGTGGGGGTGGGACTGATTTACCACACGCTCCTTCCGCTGCCTGCGCCTGATCTCTTTACGCTCACAGCGTTGAGATTCGAAAAGCTCAACGCCCTCCCGGATGCATTTTCTCCACCTAGGGCGGTCTTCGGGCCAGGGTCTCCCAGGCGTCAGTGGTGATGTCGCACTTCACCAGGGAGGCTTTGAGGGTGTCTTTGTAACGCTTCCGCTGCCCACCTTTGGCTCGTTTGCCAGAATACTACAATAAATAGTGTAACGTGTAAATATTGTGCACAATAATGTAAAACTTTCACAGAAATTACCATTGTAATCACTAATACCGATCTAATATGAACTGTCAATATAGAAAACAAGCTGCAAATATATTTCCCAGTGGAATGATAGAATATAGGTTTAAGCTTACAGTTTAACGCTGCAAACTCCGCAGACGTTGTAAATGTCAAGGAGGTGCCAAGCAGAGATTCATTGCCTCTATAGAGGGAGGTGTGGCGAATGTTTGTTTGTGGCGGAAGTGCAGCGAATGTTTGTGGCGGAGGTATGGTGAATGAGGGTACGGGGCCCAGAAGACCCAGGGGCAGCACAGGCCAGCCCACACTGCGATATGTGCGCGCATTAGGTCCGTGCAGCAGAGCAGGTCTCCAGTCGTCCTGGTTCAACCCTTGCCACTGGATAAAGGCCGAGCTCTGTCAAGCCCGTGTGGTGGCTGATGTGCGACGGTCACCACACGTTAAAAAAATCCACACACCGGCATCTTCCACCCCCTCAATTGCCGTTCAGAACTGGATCATCGGGTCCTTCATTGAAACATCTGTGAACTCTCGTGGAAGCAAGTCTTCCTCGTTCGAGGGACCGTCTATGCTGATGATGAGACAAACGCAGTCAAAAAGAAAATGTATACATTATTTTTGACTGTGTTTGTACTTGGTCCCATTATGTGTTGATGTTTTAAATGAGTTGCTGCAAATTAGAAAAGGTGATTTGTGTCACTTGAATTTTTGATCCTCTTCGAACTTGCGGCAAAGTAATTTGGCAGTCTAAGTATTGCTGTCCCCTTTCTGATTTTTTTCCTCGTGTATTTGCTTTAGATTTAATTAGAATACAATTTTCAATTTGATCACTGTTTGAATGGAAGGGGAGGGGTAAAATAAATGTGTTACTGTTCTGCCATACTTCTGAATGGTTGTCCTGTCTGGACTGTTTCATTGACTGAGTTTATACTAATGTCCCTTTCAGTAGTGGCTTGTGAAGCTTCATTCTTTTTTTCTTCCGAGCAATCAACTCGGCAATATGCTTTAATAATTAGGGACTGAGCACTTGCTTTGTCCAGGGTTTTGTTGACTGGTGCGATTTGCTCTCCCACTTGTCTGAGCTGTTCTGTTTACCCTTTTTGATGAGGTTGGGACCCAAGACTACTGTTTTGGTTTTTGTAGTTAAGGTTCTGCACCTCGGGGCTTACTCAGTGTATTATTAATATGCTACACAGGGTGTGGGAACACATCTGGTAATACATCCTGATAAAGTGCAACATCCCCACTGATACCTGGGATTCCCTGGCCAAAGACTGCCCTAAGTGCAGGAAGTGAATCCGGGAGGGCACTCCTCTTGAATATATCCAATGAACTAGCATCAACAACTCTCTGCGGTAGGGAATTCCACAGATTAACAACTCTGAGTGAAGAAGTTTCTCCTCATCTCAGTCCTAAATGGCTTACCCCAAATCCTTTAACTGTGTTCCATGGACTTCCCCAACATCGGGGACATTCTTCCTGCATCGAACCGGTCCAGTCCCGTCAGATTTTTATATGTTTCTATGAGATCCCCTCTCATCCTTCTAAACTCCAGTGAATACAGGCCCAGTCGATCCAGTCTCTCCTCATATGTCAGTCCTGCCATCCCGGGAATCAGTCTGATGAACCTTTGCTGCACTCCCTCAATAGCAAGAATCTCCTTCCTCAGATTAGGAGACCAAAACTGAACACAATATTCCAGGTGAGGCCTCACTAAGGCCCTGTACAACTGCAGTAAGACCTCCCTGCTCCTATACTCAAATCCCCTAGCAATGAAGGCCAACATACCATTTGCAGCCTTCACCGCCTGCTGTACCTGCATGCCAGCTTTCAATGACTGATGTACCATGACACCCAAGTCTAGTTGCACCTCCCCTTTTCCTAATCTGCCGCCATTCAGATAATGTTCTGCCTTTGTGTTTTTGCCATCAAAGTGGATAACCTTACATTTATCCAAATTATACTGCATCTGCCATGCATTTGCCCACTCGCCTAACCTGTCCAAGTCACCGTGCATGCAGCCTCATAGCTCGCACCGCCACTCAGCTTAGTGTCATCCGCAAACTTAGAGCTATTGCACTCAATTCTTTCATCTAAATCATTAATGTATATTGTAAATAGCTGGGGTCCTAGCACTGAGCCCTGCGGCACCCCACTAGTCACTGCCTGCCATTCTGAAAAGGACCTGTTTATCCCGATTCTCTGCTTCCTCTCCCAGCCAGTTCTCTATCCATGTTAGTACATTACCCCCATAACATGTGCTTTGATTTTGCATACTAATCTCTTGTGTGGGACCTTGTCAAAGGCGTTTCGAAAGTCCAAATACACCACATCCACTGGTTCTCCCTTGTCCACTCTACTCGTTACATCCTCAAAAAATTCTAGAAGATTTGTCAAGCATGATTTCCCTTTCCTAAATCCATGCTGACTTGGACCGATCCTGTCACTGCTTTCCAAATGTGCTGCTATTTCATCTTAATGATTGATTCCAACATTTTCCCCACTACTGATGTCAGGCTAACCGGTCTATAATTACCTGTTTTCTCTCTCCCATCTTTTTTTAAAAGTGGGGTTATATTAGCTACCCTCCAGTCCATAGGAACTGATCCAGAGTCGATAGACTGTTGGAAAATGGTCACCAATGCATCCACTATTCCTAGGGCCACTTCCTTAAGTACTCTAGGATGCAGACCATCAGACCGTGGGGATTTATCAGCCTTTAATCCCATCAATTTCCCTAACACAATTTCATGCCTAATTAGGATTTCCTTCAGTTCCTCCTTCTCACTAGACCCTCGGTCCCCCAGTATTTCTGGAAGGTTACTTGTGTCTTCCTTCGTGAAGGCAGAACCAAAGAATTTATTCAACTGGTCTGCCATTTCTTAGTTCCCCATTTATAAATTCACCTGAATCTGACTGCAAGTGACCTACGTTTGTCTTCACCACTAATCTTTTTCTCTTCACATATCTATAGAAGCTTTTGCAGTCAGTTTTTATGTTCCCAGCAAGCTTCCTCTCATACTCTCTTTTCCCCCTCCTAATTAAACCCTTTGCCCTCCTCTGCTGAATTCTAAATTTCTTCCAGTCCTCAGGTTTGCTGCTTTTTCTGGCCAATTTATATGCCTCTTTCTTGGATTTAACACTATCCTTAATTTCCCTTGTTAGCCATGGTTGAGCCACCTTCCCATTTTATTTTTATTCCAGATAGGGATGTACAATTGTTGAAGTTCATCCATGTGATCTTTAAATGTTTGCCATTGCCTATCCACAGTCAACCCTTTAAGTATCATTTGCCAGTCTATTCTAGCCAATTCATGTCTCAAACCATCGAAATTACCTTTCCTTAAGTTCAGGACCCTAGTCTCTGAATTAACTGTGTCACTCTCCATCTTAATGAAGAATTCTACCATATTATGGTCACTCTTCCCCAAAGGGCATTGCACAACAAGATTGCTAATTAGTCCTTACTCATTACAGATCACCCAGTCTAGGATGGCCAGACTATTTGCTGATGATATCAGTGAAATGTGAAGAGAAAAAGATTAGTGAAGACCAACGTAGGTCCCTTGCAGTCAGAATCGGGTGAATTTATAATGGGGAACAAAGAAATGGCAAACTAGTTGAACAAATACTTTGGATCTGCCTTCACTAAGGAAGACACAAATAACCTTCCAGGGTTCGAGGGTCTAGCGAAAAGGAGGAATTGAAGGAAATCCTTATTTGTCAGGAAATTGTATTAGGGAAATTGATGGGATTCGGGACCGATAAATCCCCAGGGCCTGATAGGCTGCATTCTAGAGTACTTAAGGAAGTGGCCCTAGAAATAGTGGATGCATTAGTCGTCATTTTCCAACATTCTATTGACTCTGGATCAGTTCCTATGAACTGGAAGGTAGCTAATGTAACCCCACTTTTTTAAAAAAAAAAGGAGGGGGAGAGAAAACAGGGCATTATAGACCGGTTAGCCTGACATCGGTGGTGGGGAAAATGTTGGAATTAATTATTAAAGATGAAATAGCAGCACATTTGGAAAGCAGTGACGGGATTGGTCCAAGTCAGCATGGATTGATGAAAGGGAAATCATGCTTGACAAATCTTCTAGAATTTTTTGAGGATGTAACTAGTAGAGTGGACAAGGGAGAACCAGTGCATGTGGTGTATCTGGACTTTCAAAAGGCTTTTGACAAGATCCCACACAAGAGATTGGTGTGCAAAATAAAAGCACATGGTATTGGGGGTAATGTATTGACATGGGCAGAGAACTGGTTGGCAGACAGGAAGCAGAGAGTCGGAATAAATGGGTGCTTTTCAGAATGGCAGGCAGTGATTCAGTGCTGGGACCCCAGCTATTTACAATGTACATCAATGATTTAGATGAAGGAATTGGGTGTAATATCTCCAAGTTTGCAGATGGCTGTGAGGAGGGTGCTAAGAGGCTACAGGGTGACTTGGACAGGTTAGGTGAGTGGGCAAATGCATGGCAGATGCAGTACAATGTGGATAAATGTGAGGTTATCCACTTTGGTGGCAAAAACAGGAAGACAGAATATTATCTGAATGGTAACAAATTAGGGAAAGGGGAGGTGCAATAAGACCTGGGTATTATGGCACATTAGTCATTGAAGGTTGGCATGCAGGTACAGCAAGCGGTGAAGAAGACAAATGGCATGTTGGTCTTCATAGCGAGAGGATATGAGCATAGGAGCAGGGAGGTCTTACTGCAGTTGTGCAAGAGCCTTGGTGAGGCCACACCTGGAATATTGTGTTCAGTTTTGGTCTCTAATCTGAGGAAGGACATTCTTGCTATTGAGGAAGTACAGCGAAGGTTCACCAGGCTGATTCCCAGGATGGCAGGACTGACATATATATATATATATATATATATATATATATATATATATATATATTATATATATATATTATATATATATATATTTATATATAGGAAAGACTGGATCAACTGGGCTTGTATCCACGAGTTTAGAAGAATGAGAGGGTATCTCATAGAAACATATAAAATTCTGATGGGATTGGACAGGTTAGAGGTAGGAAGCATGTTCCCGTTGGTGGGGAGTTCCAGAACTAGGACACCGCCTAAGGATAAGGGGTAAGCCATTTAGGACCGAGATGAGGAGAAACTTCTTCACTCAGAGTTGTTAACCTGTGGAATTCCCTACCGCAGAGAGTTGTTGAGACCAGTTCATTAGATATATTCAAAAGGGAGTTATATATGGCACTTGCGGCTAAAGGGATCAAGGGGTATGGAGAGAAAGCAGGAATGGGGTACTGAAGTTGCATAATCAGCCATGATATTGAATGGTGGTGTATGCTCGAAGGGCAGGATGACCTACTCCTGCAACTATTTTCTATGTTTCTATGAATACTATGTCCACTTGAACTGTGGAAAAACACCCAGCCGTACCGTGACTGACTGTGTGACCTTCCAAATTTGTGTTGTCTGGCGATGCCGTGTAGCTCTTGGGGGAAGTTATGGTAATTATCAATCTGGCACTGGTGGTGGGAGCAGCTTTCAATTAGGATTAATCTGGAAGAAGCACATCACAACATTAAAGCGCACTGACTTAAAGTGAATTTTTCTTCTTGGCTATTTACACCAACATGCTGATATTGCTGGTGTTCCTGGAAATGTCTTTTGTCAAGCTATTGCACCTGGTCCAGAATAGTAGAGCCAGACAACACAGCTTGCACTTCTCTTTTTGGTTCGTTCATGGCATGTAGGTGTCGCTGGCATTTATTGCCCATGCCTAACTACCCTTGAGAAGGTGGTGGTGAGCCGCCGCCTTGAACCGCTGCAGTCCATGTGGTGAAGGTGCTCCCACACAGTGCTGTTAGCGAGGGAGTTCCAGGATTTTGACCCAGCGACGATGAAGTAACGACCAATTTATATTTCCAAGTCAGGATGGTGTGTAACTTGGAAGAGAAGTTGGAGGTGGTGGTGTTCCCATGTGCCTGCTGCCCTTGTCCTTCTAGGCGGTAGAGGCCGTGGGTTTAGGAGGTGCTGTCTCAGAAAGGAGGGTAAATTTAAAACTAATCTGTAGAAACCATATTTCAGTGAGTGAGTGGTCAGTCTATGGAACAGGCTCCTTGGGGAGATGGTGGAAGCAGTTAGTGTTGATTCATTCCAATGAATTTTGGATTTCTTTTAGAAAATAAAATTTTGGGTTACTGTGTATGAGCAATGCGAGACACGACATGTGGTAAATGTAGCATACTTTAGACCTATGGTTCCCAAAGCGCTCCATCATTGTAGGTTTTCCTCGCCTCGTGTCTGGGTCTGTTGCAGACTCATTGACAGAGATTGGTTGCTGTAATTAGTCAACAAGCTCCATTATCAGGATAGTCGAAGATGAACTTTGGCCTTTCTTTGTCTAGCAATTCCTATGACCACAGATAATGCATTGATAGTTGGGAGACTGAAGACCCCTTTTGTATTGGTGTCAGTGGGGTTTTTGGCAACCAGTTTCCTAAGTGTGTGTCTTGGGTAACTTCAAGATAAACTGGCTGGATTTGCTAAATTTAGCTGCTGGTAAGATCTATTTTTTAAAAAACTGATTTAATGAATCTGGCAAGTCTTCATTGGTTTTGGGGGGGGCAGGGGGAAGGTGGCGTTAGCCGTGGCTCAGTGGGTAGAACTCTTGCCTCTGTCTCAGAAGGTTGTGGGTTCAAGTCCCACTCCAGAGACTGGAGCACCTAATCCAGACTGACACTTCAGTGCAGTACTGAAGGAGCGCTGCACTGTCGGGAGGTATCGTCTTTGGATGAGATGTGAATGTAAAAGATTCCCGTGGCTCTATTTCGAAGAAGAACATGGTAGTTTCTCTCCAGTATCTTGTCCATTATTTCTCCCTCACCCAACGTCACTAAAACAGATTATCTGGACATTGCTGTTTGTGGGAGCTTGCTGTGCGCAAATTTGCATTTCCTACATTTCAAAAATACTTCATTGGATATAAAGCGCTTTGGGACGTCCTGAGGTCGTGGAAGGTGCTATATAAATGCAAGTTTCTTTCTTTCCTGCCGCTGGCTGAACATGACCTGCGCACATCCCACTGATACCAATATGAACGTGGAAATGCACGGAAAAGAACAGGGAAAGATTAGCCCTTCCCCCACCTGGAGCCCACTCCCTCACACTATTAAACTTCCCCCACCACCTTTCTCAGCCATGCAATCTTCTGAGGGTTGAAAGAAGAGTGGGGTGGTGGGGGGGGAAATACTAGATTTTTGTTGTTTTACATTACCAATTTTAAGGGGGTAGAAACAATGTATTCCCCCTAACTTTGGGGGGACCTGTGTGGTCTCAACGGGCTGGGCGGCCCATTCACAGTTTCATGCACGCGCAAAATTTCACACTTGGAAAGTCGGTCCTGGGTTACGAGGGACTGACAGACAGCTGTGCAGCTGCGCATAGAAACGTTGGGATGGAGCATTGTTCCTGTTAAGTTGTGCAACTATGCAACTGTCTGGAGGTCCCGCACAGACCAACCTCCGACTTTTCAATGGGACATTTCGCGCATTTACAAAATTTCGAATGGGCAGCACAGCCCATTGAAGAGACCACGCACCACCCTCCCCGCCCCCCCCCAAAAAAAATTTTATTTTAGGGGGAACATCTAACAAATTCCACTTCCTTTCGTGCTCCCATTTTTCAGGCAGTTATTGTATTTCAGGATTATGTTGGTGTATGAAATGCCCCTCCTGTGATTAACGACCAACCTGTAGACACCAATCACTGCTCTGCCCCTCGATGCCGGCCATCCTTTTGCACCTTTGTGTGTGTGTGAGCTACCCCCACCCCGTAATTCTACAGCAACGTTTGATCTTGTCAATTTATTTCATGTGTATTAAACCGCCGCAAAGTCCAATTTGCTGGGTTTATTCCTGTCTAAAGGCTACAAGCAGGCGTCGCCCTCCTTAAGGCTTAAAGGTTATCTTGCCTTTCTTTAATTCGAGCATCAGCAGCTTCCACTGCCTGCTTTACATTCTCTTGTATCTGGCTGGTCGTGCCCTCCTGTCTGATTTGCAAGAATTAATAATTCATACGGTTTTAATGATGGCAGCGCCTTCCTTCTTGGCTCTGAGTCTGCATAAATCGAGAACATTTTAAAGGGATATTGTCTTCCTGATGTTTGGCAAATACTTTTCTTTTTTCTCGTGGAAGGAGCAAAACCATGGACAAACTTTTATCACGCTGTTTATGTTGAAAAGGTGAGACTATAAGATAGTAGGGTGGTGTGGAGGCAGAGATGCATCACAGCAGAGACCAATGCTCCACTCGCCTGAAGTTTAAATGTGTGCATTTTCTGATAGAGTTGAAAGAAAGAATTGCATTTATAAGAAGTAACCAACTAGCACATAGCAAGCTCACAAACAGCAATGTGATAATGACCAGATGATCAGTTTCTGTTCTGTAGAATGAGGGATGAATGTTGGCCAGGACAGTCTTTGATAGGCAGGTGTAACATCCCTATTGCCATCTCAGCTGAGTTGTGTTCACTTGAAGTACAGGTACAAAGCAAGGGATTTAACCTTCCTATTAAGACCGTCGAAATGTGTCGTTGCGATGAACTGAAATCGCTTCCCAACTAGTTGATATTATCCCGGTTGGCAGTAGCGTCTTACAATTGGATTTGGTGTCCCAGGGAGAGGATAATTCAGCTCCGTATCCTGCCTTCGTTCACAATCCAGTAGGCCTCAAAATCAAGGTTGGCTTTGATGTCCAATTTGATGATCTCGCATTGTCCAAATAGCCGATCCAGCCACACACTTTTAAGTGTAGCCAGTTGGACAATGTGTTGCACATGCTTATTGACCTGTACCCTGAGGAGAAGAGAGATTATTGGAGCAGGGAAAGAAAGACTTTCACAACCTCAGGTCGTCCCAAAGCGCTTTACAGCCAATGAAGTACTTTTGGCGTGTAGTCACAGTTGTAATGTAGGAAACACGGCAGCCAATTTGCGCCCACAAACAGCAGTGTGATAATGACCCAGATAATTTGTATTAGTGATTGAGAGATAAATATTGGCCAGGATGCTGGGGATAACTCTCCTGCTCTTCTTCGAAATAACGGCGTGGGATCTTTTACATCCACCCAAGAGAGCAGACGGGGCCTCCGTTAATCGTCTCCGAAGGTGTGGCACTCCATCAACCAAAATGTTTGTGCTTAATTGTTAGGAGTGGGTCTTGAACCCACAACTTCTGACAGAGCCGAGGGTGCTACCCACTGAACCACGGCTGACAATTTCTTTGTTTAGTTAAGTTCTTCTTGTAACAAAGACTTGCCTAATTCAAGTATGTATTGCGAACTCCCAAAAACATTGACTGCTAATGTCCTATGTTTTTTATCTGAGAAGCTGGTTGGATTTGTTACTAATGATGATGTCAATAGCTGTGTTTGTAATGGCCTCCAGTTTTGTTTTCTGTTTCGCTTGGATGAGTCAAGGCAGATAGATACCTGCTGTCAGGCCTTAGACTGTGTGTATTAATCACAGAGCGTGTATTGTCCAATTGATTCAGTTACCAGTTTCTGTCCTCAGCTAGTTAGAGACCAGTGTTAACCATTCATTGTTTCTTGTCCACTTGAATCGGGAATTGGTTTTGCGCTCGCAGAATGTTTGCTTCTTCCGTGCAAAGCTTTTATACCAATACTTTCATGTTGCCAAACTGATTCCAGGCAAAGTACAGTACAGCACTGCACAGCAGTTTTGTCCTTTCTCGTAAAAGAATCCTGCTACAGGGTCGTCCTCATCATAGGCAGCCCCTCGGAATCTAGGAAGACTTGCTTCCACTCTAAAAATGAGCCCTTGGGTGGCTGCACAGTCCAATACGAGAGCCACAGTCCCGGTCACAGGTGGGACAAATAGTCGTTGAGGATAAGGGAGAGTGGGACTGGTTTGTCGCATGCTCTTTCCGCTGCCTGCACTTGATTTCTGCATGCTCTCAGTGATGAGACTCGAGGAGCTCAGCGCCCTCCAGGATGCACTTCCTCCACTTGGTCTTTGCCCAGGAACTCCCAGGTATCAATGGGGATGTTGCACTTTATCAGGGAGGCTTTGAGGGTGTCCTTGAAACGTTTCCTCTGCCCACCTTTGGCTCGTTTGCCGTGAAGGAGTTCTGGGGTAGAGCGCTTGTTTGGGAGTCTCGTGTCTGACATGCGAACAATGTGGCCCGCCCAGGGGAGCTGATCAAGTGTGGTCAGTGCTTCAATACTGGGGATGTTGGCCTGGTCGAGGACGCTAACCTCGGTGCGTCTGTTTTCCCAGGGGATTTGCAGGATCTTACAGGGTACCAGCAAGTGGAGTGACCATATTGACATTTCCTCCATTTATATATAGTGCCTTTCACATCAAAGCAAGTGAATTGCTTTTTTGAAGTGCAGCAGGGTTGTTGCATGGGCAAGATTTAGTGTATTAGCGCCAGTGCAATTGGAGATATCGTACTCTAATCAATACGTTTTAATCTTGTGTGTTGCACTTAATTTATCATCACCTTAAATTGCTCCCATCACTACCATTACCAGTGGTGGACCTGTAACTACCAAGAGTTATATAACTCGATGTCTTCCATAGACAGAATGCAAGTTTGGAAAAACAAAATCTAGAATTGTACCACCTGGTGTGAAAATTCTGGACTCTGAGCTGGTGTAAAAATGAGTCCAGCGCACTTGTCATCAACATGCTAGCGATGTGCAGTGATGTACATGATTGGAGCGCTGGGTGAGAGTTTGCACCTGTGCATCTGCTCACTAAATTAATCTCGCGTTACAACAGTGACTACACTCCAAAAGTACTTCATTTGCTGTAAAACGCTTTGCGACGTCCGGTGGTCGTGAGAGGCGCTATATGGATGTAAGTATTTCCACTCGCTCAGCCTGTGCTCATTGGAGTTTAGAAGAATGAGAGGCGTTCTTCTTGAAACATACAAGGTTCTGAGGGGGCTTGACATCATCATCATCGGCAGTCCCTCAGAATCGAGGAAGACTTGCTTCCACTCTTAGCATGAGTTCTTTGGTAGCTGAACAGTCCAATACAAGAGCCACAGACTCTGTCACAGGTGGGACAGATAGTCATTGAGATTCTGAGGGGGCTTGTCAGGATAGATGCTGAGAGAATGTTTTCCCACATGGGGAAATCTAGAACTCGGGGGCATAGTCTCAGGATAAGGGATCGCCCATTTAAGACGATGAGGAGGAATTTCTTCTCTTTGGAATTCTCTACCCCAGAGGGCTGTGGAGGCTGAGTTATTGCATATATTCAAGGCTGAGATTGACTCCCCTGTTGTTCAAAAATCTGTCTAAGGTTATGGGGAACAGGCAGGAAAGTGGAGTTGAGATCGAGATCAGATCAGCCATGATCTTATTGGATGGTGGAGCAGGCACGTGGGTCCGTAGTATGGCCCACTCCTGCTTCTATTTCTAATGTTGAGAAGCACTGAGCAAAGCTACCTTTTCAAGCCAGGAAGAGGACTTGAGCACTTGTGTATCTCCTTGAAGTCTACTTCACCCCTCCACCATCGGCTGCAGTGTGTACCATCTACAAGCTGCACTGCAGCAACTCACCAAGGCTTGTTCAGTAGCACCTCCCAAATCCGCGACCTCTACCACCTAGAAGGACAAGGGCAGCAGGCGCATGTGAACACCACCACCTCAAGTTCCCCTCCAAGTCACACACCATCCTGACTTGGAAATATATCGTCCATTCCTTCATCGACGCTGGGTCAAAATGGAACTCCCTCCCTAACAGCACTGTGGGAGTACCTTCACCACACGGACTACAGCCGTTTAAGAAGGTGGCTCACCACCACCTTCTCGAGGGCAATTAGTGATGGGCAATAAATGTCGGCCTTACCAGTGATGCCCACATCCCATGAACGAATTTGGAAAAAAAATTGGAAGTAGTCCTACCCACCTGGCTAGTGGATGCTATTGTATAGCCGAGGTTAAGTTTTTTTTTTTAAGTGAAAAGATGCCTGAGAATTTTCAAAACCTCTTGATCGGATTTGTAATCTGGGTGCAGTGAGACATTCGAAGAAGATCAAGGAGTTCTCCCAGTGTCCTGCTCAACATGCATCCCTCTACCAGCGACCTCCAAAGCAGATGATCAGATTGTTCATCCTGTTGTTGTTTTGCCGTCGTCGGCAGTCCCTCGGGATCGAGGACGACTTGCTTCCACTCTTAGCATGAGTTCTTGGGTGGCTGAACAGTCCAATACAAGAACCACAGTCCCTGTCACAGGTGGGACAGACAGCGGTTGAAGGAAAGGGTGGGCGGAGAGTCTGCTTTTGCTGCATGCTCCTTCCGCTGCCTGCGCTTGCTTTCTGCATGCACTCGGTGACGAGACTCGAGGTGCTCAGCGCCCTCCCGGATGCTCTTCCTCCACTTAGGGCGGTCTTTGGCCAGGGACTCCCAGGTGTCGGTGTTGCACTTTATCAAGGAGACTTTGAGGGTGTCCTTGTAACGTTTCCGCTGCCCACCTGGGGCTCGTTTGCCATGGGCGCGTTCCAAGTAGAGCGCTTGCTTTGGGAGTCTCTTGTCTAGCATGCAAACTGTGTGGCCTGCCCAACGGAGCTGATCAAGTGTGGTCCGTGCTTCAATGCTGGGGATGTTGGTGCGTCTGTCCTCCCAGGGGATTTGTAGGAGCTTGCGGAGACATCGTTTGTGGTATTTCTCTAGTGATTTGAGGTGTCTACTGTATATGGTCCACGTCTCTGAGCCATACAGGAGGGCAGGTATTACTACAGCCCTGTAGACCATGAGCTTGGTGGCAGTTTTGAGGGCCTGGTCTTCAAACACTTTTACTCTGGTGGCCGAAGGCTGCTGGTACACTGGAGGCGGTGTTGGATCTCGTTGTCAATGCCTGCTCTTGTTAATGGGAGGCTCCTGAGATAAGGGAAGTGGTCCACGTTGTCCAGGAACGCGCCGTGGATCTTGATGTCTGGGGGGGCAGTGCTGTGCGGCGAGGACAGGCTGGTGGAGGACCTTTGTCTTACTGATGTTTAGCGCAAGGCCCACGCTTTCGTACGTGTTTTGTAGGATGTTGCTGATGCATAATAAACTGTTGCACTCGAAGTGTGAAGTGCTTTCAGACATTTATTTAGTGTGATGGGGTGTTACATTTATGTAAGTGTTTTTCTTCCCTTTCACGCACACAGCCTTCTCTTTAAAGAACAAGTTGACGCTTGTCCCAATTTGGCACTGACTGTTCCTGACAGATTCAGAGCCCCTCTAGCTTAGTCACTTACTTCATCTTGTGCCTCAAATGCTCGTTTTCTGCTAACTTTCTCCCTTTTCCCGGAGGTGTCGATTCCTTTCTGGATTGTATTTCTACGGGCGTCAGTTTGCCTATCTTGGACAAGCAGCCATTCTTCACACATCAGTCCAGCTTGACCAGGTCAGCAGGCTATTTGGCAATGAGAGGCACCACAGCCGAGCCCAGCCCTCGTGCCACGACCTTGCCTGTGTGCGTCCAACGCGACTTTAGGAATGCAATCCACTTATTAGACCCGGGAACACTGACAGATTGTGGGACCACTTCTGCTGTCATTCACGGAATTACACTGACCACACACGACCAACTCCACTAGGTGAGCCACATTGTCCGCATGCCCGACATAAGACTCCCAAAGCTAGCGCTCTACTCGGAACTCCTACACGGCAAGCGAGCCCCAGGTGGGTAGACGAAACATTTCAAGGACACCCTCAGAGCTCCTTGATAAAATGCAACATCCCCACCAACACCTGGGAGTCCCTGGCCAAAGACCGCCCTAAGTGGAGGAAGAGCATCCGGGAGAGTGCTGAGCACCTTCAGTCTAGTCGCCAAGCGCAGGCAGCGGAAGGAGCGAGCAGCAAACCAGGCTCCCCACCCACCCTTTCCTTCAACCACTGTCTGTCCCACCTGTGACAGGGACTGTAATTCCCGTATTGGATTGTTCAGTCACTTGAGAACTCACTTTTAGACTGGAAGCAAGTCTTCCTCTATTTCGAGGGACTGCCTATGACGGTGATGATAGGTAACCTAACGCAGACCAGGGACCGACTTTGGGACCTTCTAGGGTCAGCTGGGTTCAGTGTTGGCACTGTAGCCCAAGGCAGAGGTTCGACTGCAAAGACTTGAGCACATAAGCTCGGCTGACACGCCAATGAAGCACAGAGTGCGCTACACTGTTGGAGATGCCGTCTTTCAGATGAGACTTTAAACCAAATCTGCCTCTTCCGGTGGACATGAAACATACCTTGACACTACTTATTATTGAGGGAGTGCAGCGAAGATTCACCAGACTAATTCCCGGGATGGCAGGACTGACATATGAAGAAAGACTGGATCGACTAGGCTTGTATTGACTGGAATTTAGAAGAATGAGAGGGGACCTCACAGAAATATATAAAATTCCGACGGGACGGGACAGGTTAGATGCAGGAAGAATGTTTCTGATGTTGGGGAAGTTCAGAATCTGGGGTCACAGTCCAAGGATAAGGGGTAGAAACATAGAAAATAGGTGCAGGAGTAGGCCATTCGGCCCTTCAAGCCTGCACCACCATTCAATAAGATCATGGCTGATCATTCACCTCAGTACCCCTTTCCCGCTTTCTCTCCATGCCCCTTGATCCCTTTAGATGTAAGGGCCATATCTAACTCCCTCTTGAATACATTCAATGAACTGGCATCAACAACTCTCTGTGGCAGGGGATTCCATAAGTTAACAACTCTCTGAGTGAAGAAGTTTCTCCTCATTTCAGTCCTAAATGGCCCTTATAAGACTGTTCTGGACTTCCCCAACATCGGAACATTCTTCCTGCATCTAACCTGTCCCGTCCCATCAGAGTCTTGTAAGTTTCTATGAGATCCCCTCTCATCCTTCTATAGTGTGTAAAGGTGCAGTTGATCCAGTCTCTCCTCATATGTCAGTCCTGCCATCCCTGGCATCAGTCTGGTGAACCTTTGCTGCACTCCCTCAATAGCAAGAACATCCTTCCTCAGATTAGGAGACCAAAACTGAACACAATATTCCAGCTGAGGCCTCACCAAGGCCCTGTACAATTGCAGTAAGACCTCCCTGCTCCTATACTCAAATCCCCTAGCTATGAAGGCCAACATGCCATTTGCTGCCTGCTGTACCTGCATGCCAACTTTCAATGACTGTGCACCATGACACCCAGGTCTCGTTGCACTTCCCCTTTTCCTAATCTGCCACCATTCAGATAATCTGCCTTCGTGTTTTTGCCACCAAAGTGGATAACCTCACATTTATCCACATTTATACTACATCTGCCATGCATTTGCCCACTCACCTAACCTGTCCAAGTCACCCTGCAGCCTCTTAGCATCCTCCTCACAGCTCACACCGCCACCCAGTTTAGTGTCATCTGCAAACTTGGAGATATTACATTCAATTCCTTCATCCAAATCATTGATGTATATTGTAAAGAGCTGGGGTCCCAGCACTGAGCCCTGCGGCACTCCACTAGTCACTGCTTCCCATTCTGAAAAGGACCCGTTTATCCCGACTCTCTGCTTCCTGTCTGCCAACCAGTTCTCTATCCACGTCAGTATATTACCCCCAATACCATGTGCTTTGATTTTGCACAACAATCTCTTATGTGGGACCTTGTCAAAAGCCTTTTGAAAGTCCAAATACACCACATCCACTGGTTCTCCCTTGTCCACTCTACTAGTTACATCTTCAGAAAATTCCAGAAGGTTTGTCGAGCATGATTTCCCTTTCATAAATCCATGCTGACTTGGACCGATCCTGTCACTGCTTTCCAAATGCGCTGCTACTTCATCCTTAATAATTGATTCCAACATTTTCCCCACTACTGATGTCAGGCTAACCGGTCTATAATTACTCGTTTTCTCTCTCCCTCTTTTTTTTAAAAAATTGGTGTTACATTAGCTACCCTCCAGACCATAGGAACTGATCCAGAGTCGATGGACTGTTGGCAAATGATCACCAATGCATCCACTATTTCTCGGGCCACTTCCTTAAGTACTCTGCTCCTCTCCTCCTCCCCCTCTTTCTCCCCCCCCCAACATACACAAGCCAAGTACATAACCCCCTGGCACCACTTGTCTCTACCCACCGACACCCTGGCCCATTCTCTCTCCCGTGGGGCCTAGCGAAAGGCTCTTGCCTGCTTTCCAAAAGACCGTTTCCCCCCCCCCTTGGCGGTGCGGAACGGTTAAGCGGGAAGGAGTGAGAGTGCGAGGGGCGGGTGGGGGAAGGGGTCGAGTGCGTCTGTGGGTTAAAGGCTCCCCCAGTGGAGAAGGCCTCCATTGCACCGATACCGCCCCCCCCCCCTGTCAAGGCCTCTTTCCCCCCATCCCCCCCTGCTAGGCCTGGGACTTGCTGAACTGCCGCAGGCCTCACTGCTTGTTGACGAGCTGCTCGCGCAGTCGGCTGCCCAGGATGTGGTGCTGGTAAGCCATTTAGGACCGAGGTGAGGGGAAACTTCTTCACTCAGAGAATTGTGAACCTGTGGAATTCTCTCCCACAGAAAGTTGTTGAGGCCAGTTCATTAGATATATTCAGAAGGGAGTTAGATGTGGCCCTTATGGCTAAAGGGGTATGGAGAGAAAGCAGGAATGGGATACTGAAGTTGCATGATGAATCATGATCATACTGAATGGTGGTGCAGGCTCGAAAGGCTGAATGGCCTGTTCCTGCACCTATTTTCTATGTTTCTATGAACAGGGAATTCTCCCAGTGGCCAGCATTTATCCCTCAAAAATCACCACCAAAACAGAATATCTGCTCATCTATCTCGTTGCTGTTTGTGGGACCTTGCTACAGTGCAATAGTGACTAGTATGCTGCACTTTCCTAATTCATTGGGTGTGAAGTGTTTTGGGACATCCTGAGGGTGTGAAAGATGCTGTATCAATGCAAGTTTGTTCTTCCTGATCTGCATGGCTCATATGTCTCACATCAACATGGTTGACTCTTAAATGCCGTCTGAAGTGGCCCAGCAAACTGCTGCTGCAATGGTTCAAGACGACGGGCCACCACCACCTTCCCAGGGCAACTAGGGATGGGCAATAAAACACCGACCTGGCCAGCGAAGCCTACATCAGCAACTTGCATTTAATTAGCACCTTTTAACGTAGTAAAAAAACATCCCCAGATACTTCACAGAAGCATTATCAGAGAAAATTTGACACCGAGCCACATGAGATACTGGGACAGGTCAAAGAGATAGGTTTGAAGGAGTGTCCTACAGAAGGAGAGGGGGCTTAGGGAGGAATTTCCAGAGCTTAGGATCAAGGCAGCCCAAGGCACTGCCGCCAGTGGTGGAGCGATGAAAATTGGGGATGCCAAAATTGGAAGAAAGCAGAGATCGAAGTCTTCAGAATGAATTTTAAAACTGAGTAACATGACAGCCTTTGTATATTTCCCCCCCACCCAACCATCTAATGTTTTCAGATGGACTGTCCTTAACTCTCCATCTAACCTGTGACCTGTAGCATTGAAATGTGGTGCTTAATTCTTAACCATTTTCTTTTTGTGAATTATTGGGTAACCTTTTCTGACCTGGCCAATATCTATCCCTCAACCAACATAACAAAAAACAGATTATCTGATCAATATTGCATCGCTGTTTGTGGGAGCTTGCTGTGTGCAAATTGGCTGCTGTGTTTCCCACATTACAAGTGACCACACTCCAAAAGTACTTCATTGGCTGTAAAGCGCTTTGAGACGTCCGGTGGTCATGAAAGGTGCTATATAAATGTAAGTCTTTCTTTTCACTTTGAAGTCAGAGGAGATTCGACATTGTCACTGGGTTATAAATAGAGCGTAATCGAATTCGTGTGAAATTTTCTGGCTATGTCCACTTCAAGTGCAAAAAACGCACAGTAGTGCAATTACAGATTTTTATTCTTCTGAATTTGTGCTGGGAGAGAGTACTTTTAGTTGTATAACAGTCGTATGATTCACCGGTGGTGGTAATGGTGTGAGCAGCTGGAGATGATGAATGGATAGTCATTTATGTTGCTGCCCTGGAAGCAGTTCTGTAATGTAACCTTGCCTGTTCCTTGCTGCTGACTCTGCTCTGTACATAACGCAGGGTGGAAATCACCTGGATACCTGGGAGAACTGCATCATCTCTCATTTAATGAAGTCCGAATGTCACCTCAGGGCAACTAATGTCAGTTTGGCTCACTTGATAATATTCTCCCCCCTTTGAGTTAGGAGGTCATAGGTACAAGCTGTTGTACAGAGTTGAGCAGATAATCCAGGCTGACACTTTCAGTGAAGGAGTGCCGTCTCTCCAATGAAACTTCAAACCAAGGCCTCATTTACTTGTTCTAAGATTCGGTAGGACTGTTTTGAAGAAGAGGGCTTAGTTTCAGAATAAGGGGCTGCCCATTTAAAACGGATGAGGAGGAATTTCTTCTCAGAGGGTCGTGAATCTTAAGAATTCTCTGCCCCAGAGAGCTGTGGAGGCCAAGTCATTGAGTGTATTTAAGGTGGAGATAGACAGATTTTTGAGCGATAAGGGAGTCCAGGGTTATGGGGAGCGGGCAGGAAAGTGGAGCTGAGTCCATGATCAGATCAGCCATGATCTTGTTGAATGGCAGAGCAGGCTTGAGGGGCCGAATGGCCGACTCCTGCTCCTATTATGTCTTGTGTAAGAGCAGGGAGTTCTCCTGGTGTCCAGGGCGACAACCAATGATAGCAAAAATAGGTAAGCTCGTCATTCAGTTCACTTGTTTGGGACCTTACTGTGTGCACTAATTGGTTGCCATGTTTGCCCTACGTGACAGCAGTGAGTGCACTTCAAAAATAAATCGTTGTTAGTGAATAGCATATCCTGTGAAAGGCAGGCATAAATGCAGGTTTTGTTTTCTTAGCTAAGCCTGATACTGCAGTGATAAAATACAGTGTGCTTATGATTGTGTAAACATCATATTAATTGCACCTCAATTCATGTGGACTGCAAATTTAAAATAAACTACAAATAGAAAATGTCTCTACATGTTGGGTGGCTCTGTTTCAATTGTAAGATAATCTATCCTGAGCCTTAGAATTAACATTGTTTATAACGAGCAAGTATGTCATAGAACAGCCCTTTGAGCAAGTATGTCATAGAACAGCCCTTTGTCTTCACCTTGAAAGAATCAAAGACTTGCATTTCAGAGAATGACTTGAACATGACACAAAACTTGGAAGTAAACAATGAGGAGGATAGTGATAGGCTTCAAGAGGGCATAGACAGGCTGGTAGAATGGGCGGATATGTGACAGATGAAATTTATCGCATAAAAGTGCAAATTGATGCATTTTGGTGGAATGAGAGGAAATATAAATTGAAGTGTACAATCCTAAAGGCGGTGCATGAACAGAGAGACTTAGGGGTATATTTGCACAAATCGTGGCAGGGCAGGTTGAGAAAGGGGTTTAAAAAGCTTACGGGATCCTGGGCTTCATAAATAGAGGTACAGGCAACTCTCGATTATCCGTACACTGATCCAACAGGAAACCGTTGTAACGGGATTTAAAATTCTGTTGCTAACAAGTGAAAAGACAGCTCCAAATAATTTGGAAAAATAGGCTTCCAAACACTGCTTATTTGTATTTGCACATATTCTCTCACTCTCACACTCTCACTCTCTCACACACACACTGTAAAATATCACCCTCCTCTGTCCTTGCTTTGCTGACGTTGGAACGGGGGCAGTGTCGGCACCGGGTTCCAGGCACAGAACCTGTACATGCATGCTGGTAATGTCCATCTTTTGTGACTGTTTGTAGCTGATTGCATTGATTAATTCAAGTTTTAACTTATAAATGTAAACTCGCCCTAACGGAAAAATAGTTTACCCGGAATAGCCCAATCCCCGAGGGACTCGGATAATCGAGAGTTGCCTGTATAGTGTTCAAAAGCGTGGAAATTATGATCAACCTATATAAAACACTGATTCGACCTCAACTGGAGGATTGTGTCCAATTCTGGGCACCGCACTTTAGGAAGGATGTAAAGGCCTTTAGAGAGGGTTCAGAAAAGATTTACGAGAATGATTCCAGGGATGAGGGACTTCAGTTACGTTGATAGACTGGAGAAGCTGGGGTTGCTCTCCTTAGAGCAGAGAAAGTTGAGAGGAGATTTGCTTACTGCAGTTGTACAGGGCCTTGATAAGACCACATCTGGAATATTGGCCCCAAGTTTCCACACGCGGCAAAACAGGCGCCCCCATGATCAGATCAGCCATGATCATATTGAATGGTGCAGGCTCGAGGGGCTGAATGGCCTACTCCAGCACCTATTTTCTATGTTTTTATGAATGAGGGGGGCTGACAGAGTAGAGAGAGAAACTGTTCAGTGACAGAAGGGTCAAGAATCAGAGGGCACAGATTTAAGGAGATTGGCAAAAGAACCAAAGACGACATGAGAAAAAACTTTTTTACGCAGCGAGTGGTTAGGATCTGGAATGCACGGCCTGAAAGGGTGGTGGCAGCAGACTCGATCACTGATTTCAAAAGAGAGTTGGATAAGTACCTGAAGGAAAAAAATTTGTAGAGCTCCGAGGAAAGGGCTGGGGGGTGGGGGAGGGGAAGAGTGGGACTAGCTGAAGTGCTCTTGCAGAGAGCCGGCACGGGCTCAACGGGCCATAAGAACATAAGAATTAGGAACAGGAGTAGGCCATCTAGCCCCTCGAGCCTGCTCTGCCATTCATCAAGATCATGGCTGACCTGGCCGTGGACTCAGCTCCACTTACCCGCCCGCTCTCTGTAACCCTTAATTCCCTTATTGGTTAAAAATCTATCTATCTGTGATTTGAAAACATTCAATGAGCTAGCCTCAACTGCTTCCTTGGGCAGAGAATTCCACAGATTCACAACCCTCTGGGAGAAGAAATTCCTTCTCAACTCAGTTTTAAATTGGCTCCCCTGTATTTTGAGGCTGTGCCCCCTAGTTCTAGTCTCCCTGACCAGTGGAAACAACCTCTCTGGCTCTAACTTGTCTATCCCTTTCATTATTTTAAATGTTTCTATAAGATCACCCCTCATCATTCTGAACTCCAACGAGTAAAGACTCACTCTACTCAATCTATCATCATAAGATAACCCCCTCATCTCCGGCATCAGCCTAGTGAATCATCTCTGTACCCCCTCCTATATCCTTCCTCGTATATCCTTTCTTAAGTAAAGTGACCAAAACTGCACGCAGTACTCCAGGTACAGCCTCACCAATATCCTGTACAGTTGCAGCAGGACCTCCCTGCTTTTGTACTCCATCCCTCTCGTAATGAAGGCCAACATTCCATTTGCCTTCCTGATTACCTGCTGCACCTGCAAACTAACTTTTTGGGGTCCATGCACAAGGACCCCCAGGTCCCTCTGCACCGCAGCATATTGTAATTTCTCCCCATTCAAATAATATTCCCTTTACTGTTTTTTTTTTCCAAGGTGGATGACCTCACATTTTCCGACATTGTATTCCATTTGCCAAACCTTAGCCCATTCGCTTAACCTATCTAAATCTCTTTACAGCCTCTCTGTCCTCTACACAACCCGCTTTCCCACTAATCTTTGTGTCATCTTCCTCTTCCAGGTCATCTATGTATATTGTAAACAGTTGTGGTCCCAGCACCGATCCCTGTGGCACACCGATTTCTAACCCGAAAAGGACCCATTTATCCCGACTCTCTGCTTCTGTTCGCCAGCCAATTCTCAATCCATGCTAATACATTTCCTCTGACTCCGTGTACCTTTATCTTCTGCAGTAACCTTTTGTGTGGCACCTTATCGAATGCCTTTTGGAAATCTAAATACACCACATCCATCGGTACACCTCTATCCATCATGCTCGTGATATCCTCAAAGAATTCCAGTAAATTAGTTAAACATGATTTCCCCTTCATGAATCCCATGTTGCGTCTGCTTGATTGCACTATTCCTATCTAGATGTCCCGCTATTTCTTCCTTAATGATAGCTTCAAGCATTTTCCCCACTACAGATGTTAAACTAACCGGTCTATAGTTACCTGCCTTTTGTCTGCTCCCTTTTTTAAACAGAGGCGTTACATTAGCTGCTTTCCAATCCGCTGGTACCTCCCCAGAGTCCAGAGAATTTTGGTAGATTATAACGAATGCATCTGCTATAACTTCCGCCATCTCTTTTAATCCTCTGGGATGCATTTCATCAGGACCAGGGGACTTGTCTACCTTGAGTCCCATTAACCTGTCCAGCATTACACCCCTAGTGATAGTGATTATCTCAAGGTCCTCCCTTCCCACATTCCCGTGACCAGCAATTTTTGGCATGGTTTTTGTGTCTTCCACTGTGAAGACCGAAGCAAAATAATTGTTTAAGGTCGCAGCCATTTCCACATTTCCCATTATTAAATCCCTCTTCTTATCTTCTAAGGGACCAACATTTACTTTAGTCACTCTTTTCCATTTTATATATCGGTAAAAGCTTTTACTATCTTTTTATGTTTTGCGCAAGTTTACTTTCGTAATCTATCTTTCCTTTCTTTATTGCTTTCTTAGTCATTCTTTGCTGTTGTTTAAAATTTTCCAAATCTTCTAGTTTCCCACTAACCTTGGCCACCTTATACGCATTGGTTTTTAATTTGATACTCTCCTTTATTTCCTTGGTTATCCACGGCTGGTTATCCCTTGTCTTACCGCCCTTCTTTTTCACTGGAATATATTTTTGTTGAGCACTATGAAAGAGCTCCTTAAAAGTCCTCCACTGTTCCTCAATTGTGCCACCGTTTAGTCTGCGTTTCCAGTCTCCTTTAGCCAACTCTGCCCTCATCCCACTGTGGTCCCCTTTGTTTAAGCATAGTACCCTCGTTTGAGACACTACTTCCTCACCCTCCATCTGTATTACAAATTCAACCATACTGTGATCACTCATTCCGAGAGGATCTTTTACTAGGAGATCGTTTATTATTCCTGTCTCATTACACAGGACCAGATCGAAGATAGCTTCCTCCCTTGTAGGTTCTGTAACATACTGTTCTAAGAAACAATCCCGTATGCATTCTATAAATTCCTCCTCAAGGCTACCCCGTGCGATTTGATTTGATCAATCGATATGTAGGTTAAATTCCCTGATGATTACTGCCGTTCTTTTTCACATGCCTCCATTATTCCCTTGATTATTGTCCGCCCCACCGTGGAGTTATTATTTGGGGGCCTATAAACTACGCCCACCAGTAACTTTTTCCCCTTACTATCTCTAATCTCCACCCACATTGATTCAACATTTTGTTCATTAGAACCAATATCGTCTCTCACAACTGCCCTGATATCATCCTTTATTAACAGAGCTACCCCATCTCCTTTCTCTTCTTGTCTATCTTTCCGAATTGTCAGGTACCCCTGTATGTTTAATTCCCAGTCTTGGCCACCCTGCAACCACGTTTCTGTAATGGCCACCAAATCATACCCATTTGTAATGATTTGTGCCGTCAACTCATTTACTTTATTTCGAATGCTGCGTGCATTTAGGTAGAGTGTTTTAATACTAGTATTAAATGACCTCCTCCTGTGCTGTAACCATTCTATGATTTCTATTACACCTTTCATGACTTCAGGACGTCTAAAAACGCTCTACACCCAATTAAGTACTTTTGAATTGTCATCACTGTTGTAATGCATAGTACCTTTCTGCTATATGGTTATTGTAAACGATCATCATCTTTGGCAGTCCCTCGGAATCGAGGAAGACTTGCTACCACTCCTGAAGTGAGTTCTTTGGTGGCTGAACAGTCCAATAAAAGAACCACAGCCTCTGTCACAGGTGGGACAGCTAGTCGTTGAGGGAAAGGGTGGGTGGGACAGGTTTGCTGCACGCTCCTTCCGCTACCTGCGCTCGATTTCTGCATGCTCTTGGCGTTGAAACTATAACCTTGTTAGAAATATCTATCAGTTATAGCTAATGCAAAAGCAAAATACTGCGGACGCTGGAATCTGAAATAAAAACCGAGGATGCTGGAAATCTCAGCGGGTCAGGCAGCATCTGTGGAGAGAGAAACCGAGTTAACGTTTCGGGTCGATGACCCTCCATCAGAATTGCTGAATGTTCGAAAAGAGCCCATTCTTAAGCACTGAAAGGGGGAGTGGAAGAAAGAACAAATGGGAAGGTCTGTGATAGGGTGGAGAGATTAGAGAGACAAAAGGGATGATGAGCTGAATTGAAATGGTAATGGCAGGAGTTAGAAAAAGGTTAATTTGGATAGGCTGTGAATGGTACAGCAATGACCAGCTGCCATTAGAGACAGAGAAAGAGAAGAAGAAAAACATTAGATGGGGGAGGGGGAAGGGAGCCAAAGATGACCAGAGGTTACGCTCTGAAATTGTTGTACTCTCTATGTTGAGTCCAGAAGGCTGTAAAGTGCTTCTCCACAGATGCTGTCTGACCCGCTGAGATATCCAGCATTCTCTATATTTTTATATTATAGAAACATAGAAAGCAGGTGCAGGAGCAGGCCATTCGGCCCTTTGAGCCTGCACCACCATTCAATATGATCATGGCTGATCATGCACTTTAGTACCCCATTCCTGCTTTCTCTCCATACCCCTTGATCCCTTTTAGCCGTAAGGGTCACATCTAACTCCACTTTGAATATATCTAACAAACTGGCCTCAACAACTTTCTGTGGTGGAGAATTCCACAGGTTCACAATTCTCTGAGTGAAGAAGTTTCTCCTTAATTCGGTCCTGATTGGCTTACCCCTTATCCTTAGACTGTGACCCCTGGTTCTGGACTTCCCCAACATCGGGAACATTCTTCCTGCATCTAACCTGTCCAATCCCATCAGAATTTTATATGATTCTATGAGATCTCCTCTCATTCTTCTAAATTCCAGTGAATATAGACCTAGTCGATCCAGTCTTTCTTCATGTCAGTCCTGCTATCCTGAGAATCAGTCTGGTGAACCTTCACTGCACTCCCTCAATAGCAAGAATGTCCTTCCTCAGATTAGGAGACCAAAACTGTACACAATATTCAAGGTGTGGCCTCACCAAGGCCCTGGTACAACTGCAATTATAACTTGTAGTTTAAAAACAAAATTGAAATCCATGAAGTCTCTTATGTAATGGAGAAGCAAGTCTTCATATTAAATCATCGTGTTGTTAGGATCTGGAATGTGATGCCTGAAAGGGCAGTTAGAAGCAGATTCAATATAACTTTCAAAAGCGAATTGGATAAAATTTGAAAAGGAAAAATGTCCAGGGCTGTGGGGAAAGAGCAGGAGAGTGGGACTTATCGGAGAGCTTTTTCAGAGCTGGCACAGGCACGATGGGCCAAATGCTCTGTGGTGCATGATCCAATAATTGTGCTGCAATGTAGAATTGACTTCCATCATCAGCCTGGGTGGCACTCCCAAGAGACAGTCGTGGCTCTACTCAGACCTTTTAAACCTTTCAAATCTGATGATGCACCTGGTAAATTCCGTCTCCTCCCGTAAGTGACGAATACATGGGTGGAGGAGCTGAACGAGCGATCAAGGGTCAGTCTGGGAGCTCATGTCATTATTTACATTGCATTTGTCAGGATGGAGAGGGAACAACTTGTATTTATATAGCGCATTTAACGTAGTGAAGCAGGAGCATTGTCTGACAACATTTGACATGGGCCACAAAAAGCTAGCGGAACAGGTGATCAAAAACTTGGTCAAAGAGATAGGTTTTAAGGAGTGCCATAAAGGTGGAGAGAGGTGGAGAGCTTTAGGGAGGGTATTATGCGAAGTGCATGCGCCTGAATCTGGCACTTGCAATCTGTCAAAATGCCTTTGGGCAGATTGCGTGCATCCCTGGGAGAAGGGCCTTTGCGGGCGGAGATTTGGGCTATTTGCCCAGTGTATGTCCATCAAACTCTTACACCTAGTAAAAGCAGCCGTATAGCCTACTTTTACCAGTGTAATAGTTTTAATAAATAAAAAAAAGTCATGACTTATCTTTATATTAAAAAGCTTGTCAATGAAGGTAAGTTTATTGTTAACACTATTAAAACACTTTAATTTTTTTTAAATTCTCATTTAATTGAATGCAATTGCTATTCATTTTTTGTGTTTTTTAAAAAAAATTTGTGTGTTTTATTTGATTTTGGGGATAGTAATGGGAGCTCGGAACTCCCATTACTCATCATAGGTAGTCCCTCGAAACGAGGATGACTTGCTTCCACGCCAAAAAAGGATGAGTTCACAGGTGTTTCAGTGAAGGACCTAATGTTCCAGGTCCTGAACTACATCCTGAAGGGTGGAAGATGCCTGTGCGTGGATTTTTTTAACGTGCGGTGGCCGTTGCACACCAGCCACCTCACGGGCTTGACAGAGCTCGGTCTTGGTCTAGTGGCAAGGATTACCCAGGACAACTGGAGACCAGCTCTGCTGCACTGACCTAGTGCGCGCACATATCGCAGTGTGAGCTGGCCCGTGCTGCCCCTGGGCTCCTGGCCCCGAACTCACGCCTCTCATAAGAACATCATAAATAGTAGCAGGAATAGGCCATACAGCCCCTCGAGCCTGCTCCGCCAATCAATAAGATCATGGCTGATCTGATCATGGACTCTGCTCCACTTCCCCGCCCGCTCCCCATAACCCCTTATCGTTTAAGAAACTGTCTATTTCTGTCTTAAATTTATTTCATGTCCCAGCTTCCACAGCTCTCTGGGCCCCGATCACGTCCATCTACAGTCTCTCGCCGCTCCTTCGCCCCTTCGCCCCGACCTTGCCATTCCTGCCCACGCTCCAATCACTGACCTGGACCTTGATGACGTCACTCTTCGCTGCCGTCGCCCTCCTGCACCAGCTTGCTCTGCTCCCTGAAGTAGTACACCTCCACGCTGCTCCCGGGACCATTACTGTGCTACAAACGAGAATATTCCATTGTGATTGGTGGTCCAGGCCCACGTGAGACCAGGAAGCGCTTACACTTCTGGAATACGTGGGCCTTTGTGCTGGGCTGGATGATGATGAGGAGGAGGAGGAGGAGGAGGAGGAGGGTATGGACTTCGGAGCGCAAGTGTTCGTTCCTCCAGGACTACCTGGTACTTTTTTTTAATTTAAAAAAAAAACATTTTTTAAAAATTCGGTCGGAGGCATCCGCCTGTGGAAAGCCTCCGCCCCAAATTTTTGGCCCCTTGTGTTCTTGTGTAACCCCCTGACAACAAATGATGTGGCCACCAGATGATGTGCTGGAGGATAGCCAGTATGCCCAAACTTGAACTCCCACCTCCAGCTGTAAGGTAAAAGCACTCTGCTGAATATGCTGGGTACGGTAGTGTAGTGGTTATGTTGCCGAACTGGTTAGTAACCCAGAGGCCTGGACTATTAACCCAGGGAATTTAAGTTCAAATTGCACCTTGGCAGTTTGAAAAATTTAACTCCTTCATCTGGAAATAAAGAACTGTGGAGGCTGGGTCATTGAATATATTTAAGGCGGAGAGAGACAGGTTTTTGAACGATAAGGGAGTGAAAGGTTATGGGGAGCGGGCAGGGAAGTGGAGCTGAGTCCATGATCAGATCAGCCTTGAATGGCGAAGCAGGCTCGAGGGGCCGTATGGCCTACTCCTGTTTCTATTTCTTCTGTTCTTGTTCACATGGGTCCCAGATGCCTGCACCAAATTGGCGCTCTGATCACCGCAATGTCTAGCGGTAGAGCCCACTGACTGGGCAAGTGCAATTGTAATGATTGGCTGGCACCGGTCTTTCGTCGCTGAGTGTGGCACTAGCTGTGGATTATTCTACATTAAACTTGTTCTGCTTAATCCTCCAATGTTAACCTTATTAGTAATTATTACTGTGGGTACAGTAGTGTAGTAGTTATTTGACTGGACTCGTGATCCAGAGGACAAAAGTTCAAATCCCACCACGGCAGTTTGAGAATTTAAATTCAGTTTAAATAAAAAGCTGGCATCAGTAAAAGTGCCCATGAAGCTGTCGGATTGTCGTAAAAACACAGCTGGTTCACTGACGTCCTTTAGGGAAGGAAACCTGCCGTCCTTGCCCGATCTAGTCTCCAGTTCCACACCAATGTTACTTAAATCTGAAGTGCCCTAGCAAGCTGCTCTGCTAGGGATGGATAATAAATGTCACCCACATTCAAAGAATGAATAATCATTTAAAAAAATATTATTGCTAATGTTTTATAGCAAGGTATATTTTTCATTTTGTATTTCTGAATTCTTTTTGGAGAGTTTGTTTTTGACTTCGCTTCTGCCACTCTAGTGTCAGATCGGTAATTCTGTTTAAACTGGCCCTGTATTCTACCCAAATAATCCTTTTACTGAGTTATCTCCATAAAAAAGCGATTTTACATGTGCTGCAGTCTATATCCAATTTTCTTTTCAGGCAGCTTGTTTCTTATTGAATTAAGTCTGCTTACAGTAATCTGTCATGTTGGATAATCTGCGGCCGGGAAAATGGAAATTGACATTTTGTCAATTTTGAGAATTTGTATTACTTCAGTCAGAACATTCAATTTCAGGGTATTGTAATCCTAATAAGCTGTTGAACTTGTGCCCCAAATGCTATACTTCTCTGTCATTGCTCACTCACTTGCTTGCTGTCTGCCCATATTTTTGCCCTCAATACACTGCTGAGGGAATGCTGCATTGGCAGGGGTGCTGTCTTTCGGAAGAAACGTTGGACCGAAGTTCTGTCTGCGTTTTCAAGTGGACGTGAAAGATCCCAGGGCACTATTCAAAGGAGTGTCGGAGTCCACGTGTCCTGGCCAACATTCATCCCTTACTCAGCACTGCTGAGAACAGCTTGACTGATCATTTATCTCATTGCTGTTTGTGGGACCTTGCTGTGCGCAAATTGGCTGCCGTGTTTGTGTTCAAAATAAATCGTTGGTGGGGAAATGCTTTGGGACATCCTGAGTGTGTGAGAGGTACTATACAAATGAAGTGCTTGCTTTCTTCCCAGGAAGTGCTGTAAGGAAGCCAGACAACCTTGCACACTCAGACCAGTTTTATTTACTCTGTGAAAATGTAAGACTTGCCAATTTTCTGAAATAAGGCTAAAAGGCTTCCAGCTCCAAAACTGAACTGTACAGTGCTATCTACTCCCAATGGCCAATAATAGAAAGACTTGCATTTCTGTAGCGCCTTTCACAACCTCACAACATCTCGATGCACTTCACCAGACTGATTCCTGGGATGGCAGGACTGACATATGAGAAGAGACTGGATCGACGAGGCCTATCTTCAATGGAATTTAGAAGAATGAGAGGGGATCTCATAGAATCATATAAAATTCTGATGGGACTGGACAGATTAGATGCAGGAAGAATGTTCCCGATGTTGGGGAAGTCCAGAACCAGGGGTCACAGTCTAATGATAAGGGGTAAGCCATATAGGACCGAGATGAGGAGAAACTTCTTCACTGAGAATTGTGAACCTGTGGAATTCTCTACCACAGAAAGTTGTTGAGGCCAGTTCGTTAGATATATTCAAAAGGGAGTTAGATGTGGCCCTTGTGTCTAAAGGGATCAAGGGGTATGGAGAGAAAGCAGGAATGGGGTATTGAAGTTGCATGATCAGCCATGATCATATTGAATGGTGATGCAGGCTTGAAGGGCCGAATGGCATTCTCCTGCACCTATTTTTTTAATGTTTACAGCCTATGAAGTACTTTGAAGTGTAGTTACTGTTGCAATGTAGGAAATATGACAGTCAATTTATGCCCAGCAAGCTCTCACCATCAGCAGTGTGATAATTACTAGATAATCTGTTTTTTTTCCCCCCCTGTGATGTTGATTGAGGGATAAATATTGTATAGGGCACTTGGGGGAACTCTCCTGCTCTTTACAATAGTGGTCATGGGATTTTTACGTCCACCTGAGAGCAGACGGTGCCTCGGTTTAACATTTCAGCCAAAAGATGGCACCTCAGACAGTGCAGCACTACCCTGGAGTGTCAGCCTGGATTTTTGTGACTTTTTTAAAAAAAAATTCAGTTGCTTTTTGCACATTAAAGTTTTGCACTCATTCAAATCTGCAAATGTCTCACGTTTTTTTTTGAAGTAAAAAATCAGAACTATCTCTTAATTTGCATTAACTGATTTTTAATTAAGTGGACTAAATCATTTCTCAGTTTAAAAAGGTTCTAGTTGACAGGTGTCCTGGATTGATGGTTCTATTTTGTAGCTGGCTCACTGAACTCGTTTGTTCACTTAATATTTCGCTAACTGTGTTTGAGTCGATTCCTTCCGGCTCACTTGTGTCCAATAGAGGGCAAGTGCCTCTTCCCGCGGGCAGGGAGATTAAATTTTGGCATGGCAATTTTGAACTCTCAAGCTTATCCATGTGTTGATTTTGAAATGGTCCAGCTTGTAGCTTGCATTCTAAAGGTTATTCAAACCCCTTCCTCCAAAGTGCCTATGTCGGTTAAAATGTGAAATGTCTGCATCTCATGTCAATTTTCAACAGATGGAGGGATAGTGTGTGACACTTTACAGCTGAAAATACTTGGTTAACGGGTAAAACTGTGACGGGTAAAATGGTGTAATTCAAGTAGGTGGCACTGCTTGGAGTGGGAGGGACGGAGAAATGTTGGGCTAAAGAAAGAACTTGCATTTATGTAGCACCTTCCACAGCCTCCGGACAGCCCGCAGTGCTTCACAGCCAATTTAGTACTTTTTTTGAAGCATCACTGTTGTACTGTAGGAAAAACGGTAGATCCCACAAACAGCATTGCGATGAACGGGTAATCTGTTGGTGATAATTGGCCGGGACACTGAACAGGTTGTCATGAGGCCTGGTGGCCAACCGGAGGACCCCAGAGGTAAGTGGCTTGTTTTCGCGCTCTGTCGTCCCCCCAGATCTTTAAGCCTTTTGTGGGGGGAGGTGGGATTCTGGTTGCTGCTCACCAGAAGACCCAGTGGCCAGGCCAGTGGCTCCAATCCGCTGGCTTCACTTTTTTCTCCCCTGTTTCGTGGAGCAAACCCTTCCCGGGGGTGTGAATAGCCACCCGCTTCGACAAATTCAGTAGCGGATGGGATGTGTGTAAAAACTGGCCCTAAAGACTGATCAACGCTTCGAATTCTAGGTAGCATAGTGGAGACAAAAGTCTTTGATTCGTCCGAGAGGTAATGGAGTGCTGTGATGAGGAAAGAAAGACTTGCATTTATATAGCTCCTTTCCTCACCTCGGAACATCTTAAGGCGCTTTACAGCCAATGAAGTACTTTTTTTGAAGTGTAGTCACTGTTCTCATAAAAACATAGGCAATAGGTGCAGGAGTAGGCCTTTGAGCCTGCACCACCATCATGGCTGATCATTCATTTCAGTACCCCATTCCTGCTTTCTCTCCATAATCCTTGATCCCTTTAGCCGTAAGGGCCACATCTAACTCCCTTTTGAATACATCTAACGAACTGGCCTCTAACTTTCTGTGGTCGAGAATTCCACAGGTTCACAATTCTCTGAGTGAAGAAGTTTCTCCTCATCTCAGTCCTAAATGGCGTACCCCTTATCCTTAGACTGTGACCCCTGGTCCTGGGCTTCCCTAATGTAGGAAACGCGGCAGCCAATTTGCGCAGGGGAGGACTACAGACAAAGAAAAGCTGATCTTTTTCCCCTTCTAATTATTCTGCTCTTTAATGTCGCGCTCAGCGTGGAACCTATTATCTGAGTGGATAGTGTGGGGTTGGGATTAGTGGAGAGAAAAAGCTGGATGAGAAACAAAGGAAGGCTGGATGTGAACAGCAGGAGCCTGAGATGGAGCAACCCAAAGGGCGACATTACTGTGACTGCCCATAGGAAGCACACAGCAGCGTGCTCTCTGACAATAGCTTGTATTTATGCAGCGTCTTTTAATGTGGGGAAAAACTTCCCAAGGTGCTTCACAGAGCTGCAACAAAAACAAAATGGACGCTGATCCAAAAGGGGGAAATATGAGGAAGGGTGACCGAATAATTCAGTCAAAGACGTGAGTTTTGAGAAGAAATGGGGTGGAGAGACGGAAGGACTTTAAAGGGAATTCCAGAGCGTGGGGCTTAGGTGGCTGGAGGCACGGCTGCCAATTGTGGGCCATCATCGTAGGCAGTCCCTCGGAATAGAGGAAGACTTGCTTCCGCTCCCAAAGTGAGTTCTTTGATGGCTGAACAGTCCGATACGAGAGCCACAGACCCTGTCACAGGTGGGACAGACATTTGTCAAGGGAAGGGGTGGGTGGGGCTGGTTTGCTGCGTGCTCCCTCTGCTGCCTGCGCCTGGCCTCTTCACCCACTTTGCGTTGAGACCCGAAGAGCTCAACGCCCTCCCAGATGCACTTTCTCCACCTCTGACGGTCTTCGCCAGGGTCTCCCAGGTGTCAATGGTGATGTCGCACTTTACCAGGGAGGCTTTGAGGGTGTCCTTAAGCATTTGCTTAGGGAGTCTCGTATCTGGCATGCGAACTATGTGGCCTGCCCAGCGAAGCTGATCGAGTGTGGTCAGTGCTTCAATACTGGGGATAGCATAGAAAAGAAGCTGGAGTCGGAGGAACAGAGCACTCGGGGGGGGGGGGGCCGTAGGGTTGGAGTAGATTAGATAGGGATTGAAATGCATTTTCCTCCAGAGTCAGGTTTCACTCTGGATTTAACCGAGATCCTCCTGGTGCTTCGCACGAGTGCTACATGTAAGTGTGAATGCACTCTATATCTAACCTTTGCTGTATCTGTCAGACAAGTTTGTTATCATGCTGTATTCACAAAGGAGATCACGCTGAATACATTAAGACATGTAATCTAATGTGATTCATTTTTATTTTATTGGCTGCTAAAGGTTTTTACAGTTCTTAAATAGAAACCAGTCGCTGAGTGGTGCCTTGACGTGACTTTCCATATGTTCTACCTAAACCTCCTCAGTTACATCATCGAAGTTCATTCGTGTGGATTTTTTGTGAGCTTGTCGAAACTCCAAAAGTCAATTTTTAATCAAAGCTAATGCATCTGGTGGACTCATTTCTTCCATTTCCTTTGTTCTGAAAACCAACATTATTCTGATGATCAAATTTGGCCCACGTTAGCTCAATGCATCTCGCAAAAATCTACAGTAATCACAGCATCCAACCATCTCCATTATCTGGCATGGAAGTCTGTTCCAAACATTGACCACTCCATGCATGGGTAACTTCCTGGCATCCAGCCTGAATTTATCTTTCACCAGTTTGAACTCCAGACATCCCGTGAAGTAGTCCTCAAAGTTGACCTTTTCTACACCTTTTAATCTTGCATTCCTCTTTATTTTTCTACTCGAGGTGGTCTGGGTGTTGACAGCATTCAATGGTTGATAGCTGAAGCTAGACATGGTACTACTCTACAATAGTCGGCCTGGTTGCTCGAGTTCATACAACATTGTTCTAATGCCAGATGCCATAAACTTCCGTGCTACAAGGAGTATACTGTACTTCGGAAAACTGAAGTAATTGTTTTCGGAGCCCGCCACACACTCCGTTCCCTCGCCACTGACTCCATCCCTCTCTCTATCCTCTGAGGCTGAACCGCACTGTTTGCAACCTTGGTTTCATATTCGACCCTGAAATGAGCTTTCAACCACATATCCACAGCATAACTAAGATCACCTATTTCCACCTCCGTAATATCGCCAGTCTCCACCCTTGCCTCTGCTCATCTGCTGCTGAAACCCTCATCCATGCTCTTGTTACCTCAAGATTTGACTATTCCAACGCGCTCCTGGTTGGCCTCCCACATTCTACCCTACGTAAACTAGGTGTGATCCAAAACTCGGCTGCCCGTGTCCTAACTCTCATCAAGTCCCGCTCACCCATCACTCGCTGTGCTCGCTGACCTATATTGGCTTCCGGTTAAGCAATTTTGACATCGAGGCATTATCATCCTTGTTAAATCTCTCAATAACCTCGCCCCTCCCGATCTCTAAGTTCCTCCGGCCCCACAACCCCCTGAGATGTCTGCGCTCCTCTAATTCTCCCCTCTTGAGCATCTCTGATTATAATCGCTCAACCATTGGTGGCCGTGCCTTCTGTTGCCTGGGCCCTAAGCTCTGGAATTCCTTGCCCCAATCTCTCTACCTCTCTTTCGTTCTTTAAGACACATTTAAAACTGAGATAAGGAGGAATTTCTTCTGGGAGTTATAAATCTATGGAATGCTCTGCCCCAGAGAGCTGTGGAGGCTGGGTCATTGAATACATTTAAGGTGGCAATCGACAGATTTTTGAGAGATAAGGGAGTAAAGGGTTAAGGTGAGCGGGCAGGGAAGTGGAACTGAGTCCATGATATTAAATGGCGGAGCAGGCTCGATGGGCCAAATGGCCGAATCCTGCTCCGACTTATGTTCTTATGTTCTTGCCTCTTTTACCAAGCTTTTGGTCACCTGCGCTAATTTATCCTTGTGGCTTGGTGTCAAATTGTTTGTCTCATAATGTACCTTGGAACGTCTCACTACGTTAAAGGCGCTATATAAATACAAGTTGTTCTGTTAGAATATTAAAAGTTTTTTTTCTATTTCCCAATCTGTGCTTCTCTCCTGGGAAATAGTGGCTGAGTCAATCTCGGTCACCCAAGATCAGTAAAGACTGAGGATTAAATCTTGGATCTTTCTGGTCTGTACGACTTCGTATCACACTCGGCAGTGCATTTATCCATAAGCTAAGAGCAGCTATTGCCTATAATTTGATATTTTTTTGTGGTTTTTCCCCTTCCAGCATAAGTATGTATTCAAGCGATTGGTTATAAGAAACATAAGAAATAGGAGCAGGAGTAGGCCACCTGGCCCCTCGCCTGCTCCGCCATTCAATAAGATCATGGCTGATCTGATCATGGACTCAGCTCCACTTCCCTGCCCGCTGCCCATAATCCTTTATTCCCTTATTGCTCAAAATTCTGTCAATCTCTGCCTTAAATATATTCAATGACCCAGCCTCCACAGCTCTCTGGGGCAGAGAATTCCACAGATTTACAACCCTCAGAAGAAATGCCTCCTCATCTCAGTTTTAAATGGGCGGCTCCTTATTCTGAAACTATGGGCACAAGTTTCGGGCCGCGCCTAGAACGGCGCAGCCACGACCTGGACGTCCGTTTTTCACGCCCGAAAGTGCGCCTAAAAAATACCTGCAGATTCTCCGGCTCCCTGCAGGTCCTTTGCAGCTCGGCACGGCGCAGCACGAGCTTTGGTGGGCGAAGCCAGGTCCCTGCACTGAAATTAGTGTCGGGACCTCTTCATAGACGCGCAAAACTGTGGGAGGGGCCCGAAGCACGCAGCCCCTAGCCCTGGCCGAATGGCCTCACTGGGACTGCGAGGATCAAGCTCCTGCTCTGGCTCCAGCTGGCGCTCCCCCACTCCCCCCCCCCCCCCCCCCCCCCCCCCCAAAAGCTCTGGCTTCCCCCGGCCACCTACCTTTAACTCCTTCGGCGGGGGGCAGGCCCTGCCCGAAGTCTTGGGCCCGGCTTCTTCACGTCAGCCGAGCCCATTCAGCCTCTCTTTTTCTCTCTCTCTCTCTCTCTCTCTCTCTCTCTCTCTCTCTTTTCTCTCTCTCTCTCTTTTTTTTCTCTCTCTCTCTCTCTCTCTCTCTCTCTCTCTCTCTCTCTCTCTCTTTCTCTCTCTCTCTCTCTCTCTCTCTTTCTCTCTCCTCCCCTCCCCCCCTCCTCTCCTCTCTTTCTTCACCCCCCTCCCCTCACTGTCAGAAACACATAGACACAGAGAGAGAGAGAGAGACACACACACTGGGCGGGGGGGGCCCGTCCCAGCACGCTGTTGGAGGGCTCCCGGTGCTGCAGTCAGAGAGTCGAACATTTTTTATTTATTGATTTTTAAAAATTTTGTATTTTTTTTGATGTATTATTTATTATTGATGATGGCTCTTTATTTGTAAAACTGAAGTGTTTAATGTTTGTAAACTTTCCTTTAAACCCCCCCCCCCACCCCGATTCCGTACGCCTGATTTGTAACCTACGTCTGATTTTCTAAGTGTAGGCAAGGTTTTTGAGTGTACAAAAATCTACACTTACTCCATTCTAAGTTAGTTTGGAGTAAGTTTTCACTGCCTAAACTTTCAAAACACGCCCCCTTTTGAAAAAGAAATTCTGTTCCAAACTGAAACTGTTCTAACTGACTAGAACTCGAGCAAACTAAATGCTGAGGATTGCAATGTCTAAGATACTCCATTCTAAACCAGTTGCTCCAAAAAAACAGGAGCAACTCAGGCTGAAACTTGGCCCCATAGCCCCCTAGTTTTAGTTTCCCCCTATGAGTGGAAATATCTTCTCTGCATGCACCTTGTCGAGCCCCCTTATTATCTTGTATGTTTCAATAAGATCACCTCTCATTCTTCTGAACTCCAATGTATATAGGCTCAACCTATTTTCAGAAGTCAAGCCCCTCATCTCTGGAATCAACTTAGTGAACCTTCTCTGAACAGCCTCCAATGCAAGTATATCCTTCCTTTAAATAGGGAGACCAAAACTGTAGCAGTGCTCTAGGTGTGGATTCACCAATACCGTGTACAGTTGTAGCAGGACTTCTCTGATTTTATACTCTATCCTCCTTGTAATAAAGGCCAACATTCCATTTGCCTTCCTGATCACTTGCTGTACCGACATACTAACTTTTTGTGTTTCATGCACAAGGACCCCCAGGTCCCTCTCTACTGCAGTAGTTAGCAATTTTTCTCCATTTAAATTATAATTTGCCTTTCTATTTTTTTTCTGCCAAAGTGGATAACCTCACATTTTCCCACATTATACTCCATCTGCCAAATGTTTGCCCACTCACTTAGCCTGTCTATATTCCTTTGCAAATTTTTTGTGTCCTCCTCACAATTTGCTTTCCCACCCATTTTTGTACCATCAGCAAATTTGGCTACATTACACTCGGTCCCTTCATTCAAGACATTAATATAGATTGTAAATAGTTTATTAAACTTGGTGTGGTAACAACATTTGTGGTGCAACCCAGTGAGATAAATGAAGCAGTCTGATATTTTCTGAATTGACCAGTTTTGACTGCAGAGCCCAGTAACGGCAGCCAGTCTTCCGACATTACAGACTTCCAGGCATTTAGTTTTAGTATGGGGCTTAAATCGTCAAGGCTGCCAGTTGGTACAGCATACTTAAATTTAGTCCAGTGATATAAAATCATCATCCTAACCAGGCACATTGCTGGTGTCTTAATTTTGTCCAATTTTTCTCGCCTTCTCAAGTCTTTGGATTCTTGTTGGATTATGATTCACACACTCCAACTCTGCTCTCTGACTCGTGCACACTTTTCAGCACTTGATCAGTAGTTTTCTTTTGCTGTTCTTGGAAAAGAGTTGTTGAGGCCAGTTGCCAAGCATTTCAACTCTTCGCTTGACTCCGATTGGCTAATTCAGCACAGATTGGGGATCAAACCAGGAGTCTTGCATGTCTCATAATCACACAGGAGCAGTGGGCTTACACACTGAACCAGCAGAGGGAGAGGGGGACATGACTGAGAGTTTAATTTTTAAGTCTTTTGTTCAGTGCATATTGTTGCACGATTCTCTATCTGCAAATATCCAACTGGACAGACCGGTTTCGTGGACTGTCTGGAGAAGCACTTGAGTGTGTCAGAACAAGCAGAGGCAAGTGGTAATTGATGCTTGGTAAGATAACTTTGTGTTGAATGTTGGAAAAAAAAAATTCAAGATCGGTGAGTTCTTAAAAAATAATTGACTCTTTGCAACCTCTGCTTCCTATTAAATCCCGAGCTTCTGACTCCATGATCTCTCCATCGCAGACTGCCAAAAACTCTGCTGCCTTATCCTACCCTGCACTAAGTTCCACACACACGTTGTCCCTGTTCTCTCTGACTGACGTTGGTCCTCGGTCCCCCGATGCCTCAAATTATACATTTTCATCCGTTTGGGGGGGGGGGGGCGGGGGGTGGTTAAATTCTTTATGGCCTCATCCCTCCCTGTTTCTGTCAACTCTTCCAGCCCTGGAATGAGGAAATGCAAATATGAAGAAAGGCTTGAAAAAATTGGGTCTATTTTTGTTGGAACAACGCAGATTATCGGGTGATATATTACAAGGTGTTTAAAAATCATGAAAGGACGGGACAGGATAGATAAGCTGTGTTCAGTTGTTGCGCTCCACTAATTCTGCCCTCTTGAGCATCCCTGATTATAATCACTCAACCATTGGTGGCCGTGCCTTCCGTTGCATGGGCCCCAAGCTCTGGAACTCCCTGCCTAAACCTCGCCGCCGCCTCTCTACCTCTCTTTCCTCTAAGACTCTCCTTAAAACTGAAATCTTTGACCAAGCTTTTTGGTCACCTGCCCTAATTTCTCCTTGTGTGGCTCGGTGACAAATCCTTTGTCTCAATACTCCTGTGAAGCGCCTTGGGACGTTTCACTACATTAAAGGCGCTATATAAATACAAGTTGTTGTGTCAAGAACCAGGCCCCATAGATACACATGATTTTGAGTCAGGAGGATGGGTTGATTCTCCACTGCAGAGTTTTGAACGCAAATTTGAGGCTGACCCTCTAGGGGAGTGCTGCACTGTCGGAGGTACGGTCTTTCAGATGAGACCTAGGTCCCTTCTGTCCCCTCGGCTGGACTCAAAAGATCCCACGGCACTATTTCGAAGAAGAGCAGGACAGCTCTCCCTGGTGTCTTGGCCAATATTTATCCCTTAGCCAACATCACTAAAACTGATGTTTCTGATTGCTGTTTGTGGGAGCTTGCTGTGCGCAGATTGTCTGCCGCGTTTCCCGCATTACAATAGTGACTACACTCCAAAAGTACTTCATTGGTTGTAAAATGCTTTGGAATATCCTGAGGGCGTGAAAGGCGCTATATAAATGCAAATCTTTCTTTTCTTGTGCACAAAAAAGGTTGAGAGTCTGTGGAATTCACTTCACTAGGGTTGGTGGTTGAGGCAAAAACTGTGCCGACATTCAATACTAGATTTTATAGGTGGATGAAAGAAAAGGGATATGGAAAAGCCTCCTACTGATTCACTAAATAACCTGATTATCATCGATAGCTTGTACTATTAGCCCAGATTCTGTGAAGGCCTGAAATGAGACTTGAACACACAACCTTCTGAATCAGGCGTGAGTGCTACCACCTGAGCCAAGCTGGCATCTTATGGGGTGATAATTAGAGAGATTAGATGGTTCGAAAGGGTGGGGGGAGGGGGGCGTTGAAGAAAAGAAAGTGGTGGAGAGGGATGGTGTTTGAGAGAAGGAAATTAAAGCTACACGATCCTCCATTTAGCTAGCCATCCATACAGCTCCACTCTCTGGCAGGGACCATCTGATCGCCATTACTGGGAATGGGCGATCTTGACCGCTATCGCCACAGTTGTGGACAGCTAAGATGCCACATGGCCCAGTTGCGCTGCCTTTAACAGTGGAGCAAGTGGGGAGCAGTCGCACTTTGAGGAAGTTTCCTCCTACGGTAAGTTAGGTTGACGGTAATAGCATTTACCACAAGTGCCATGCCTCTGGCTAAGGCGTGGATAAATCAGAAAACATCCTGTTGTTCATCTCTTGTGCATCCCCCGATTTTAGTCGCTTCACCACTGGCGGCTTGTCTTCAGCTGCCAAGGCCCTAAGCTCTGGAATTCCCTCCCTAGACCTCTCTACCTCTCGCGTCTACTTTTTAAGGCGCTCCTTCAAACCTACCTCTCTGACCAAACTTTTGGTCACCTGTCCTAATATCTCCTTGTGTGGCTCGGTGTCAAGTTTTATATGATTGCGCGCCTGTGAAGCATCTTGGGACATTTTACTACTTTAAAGGTGCTATATAAATGCAAGTTGTTATTGATTGCTGTCCATCAACTCCTGTGTGTACATCTGTCGAGGACTGAATGGGGCTCCGTTGTGACATCCTCCATCGTTGATAGCCTGTCACCGTTGGCTGGTCTAAACCTGCATGTGAACAATGGCCACTTGAGTAAAGTACTGCCGGATGAAACAGTAGTCCAGTTGAGTAATTGTATTGTGGCATTTTATGTACTGGTTGCCGAAAGTCGTGGTCATGAAATGGATGCAAATATTTGCAGTGCCAGTATGTGTGTGCTGGACGATGAAGTCACTTTAATGGGAACTGAAATTGCAGTTCTCGGAAGTCTTGTGGATGATGACCCTATTAATGTAACCGTTTTTATTTAATGTCTGCATGTTCTACGTTGTTTTGCTGCGTAAGCCAGCTTGATGCATTGACTTTAACAATCTCCATGGGTGTCATAAAATGAGGCAAGATGTACAGTAACTGTCCTCTGGGGTAACTGAAGCATTGAAAGCAGTAAATGAATGAGAATGCATGCTGCATATTATATGGATAGTGTAGTGGTTATGTTGTTGGATGAATAACTGGAAAACTGTGTTAAACCTCTTATAAATTACTGGTTAAATCTCAGCTGGAGTATTTTGTCCAATTCTGGGCACCACACTTTAGGAAGGATGTTAAGCCCTTGGAGAGATGCAGAAGAGATTTACTAGAATGAGCCAATGGAATTCAGTTATGCAGATAAACTAGAGTAGCTAGGATTGTTCTCCTTAAAATCTGGAGAAGGTTAGGAGTAGATTTAATAGAGGTGTCAAAATTATATGGTTTGATAGAGTAAGAAAGAAAGCCCCTACAAACAATGTGATAATGACCAGCCCAAAGCAAGCGCTCAACTCTGAACTCGTCCACAGCAAACGAGTCAAAGGTAGGCAGAGAAAACGTTTCAAGGACACCCTCAAAGCCTCCCTGATAAAGTGCAACATCCCCACCGACACCTGGGAGTCCCTGGCCATAGACCGCCCTAAGTGGAGGAAGTGCATTCGGGAGGGCGCTGAGCACCTCGAGTCTCATCGCCGAGAGCAGGCAGCGGAAGGTGCGTGCGGCAAACCAGGCTCCCTGCCCACCCTTTCCTTCCAACAACTATCTGTCCCATCTGTGACAGAGACTGTGTACAATCAAATGCGAGAACCAGTCATCTGAGAACTCACTTTGAGTGGAAGCAAGTCTTCCTCAATTCCGAGGGACTGCCTATGATGATGATGATGATGATGATGATGAATGACCAGATAATCTCTCTTTTTATGTTGATTGAGGAATAACTATTGGCCAGGACACCGGGGATAACTCCCCCGCTCTTCTTCGAAATAGTGCCATGGGATCTTTTACATCCACTTGAGAAAGCAACTGGGGCCTTGGTTTAAGGATGTGTCTATTTGTATTAACTGAAATGCAGCCATTTCTTTGGCTCTCCAGACCTATTGCTGATTGGTCCCCTTGGAGGATAAGCCACACCCTGAAGTTCTTCTGGAATGTGTAACTGGAACCGCCCAACCTAAGTTCTGAGTGACTTTCCAATTTGTAATTCGATCCATTTTGACTTCAGAAGCCACTAGAGGATAGCTCTCCCCAAAAGCCACCAAGTTCCAGCCAAAGTCCATTACCACAGTGCAAGTGCATCCCTCCGCCAGCTGACGATCTTTACCCCAGCTATCCCTCCGCCAGCTGACAATCCTTACCCCAGCTATCCCTCCGCCAGCTGAAGATCCTTACCCCAGCTATCCCTCCGCCAGCTGACGATCTTTACCCCATCTATCCCTCCGCCAGCTGAAGATCCTTACCCCAGCTATCCCTCCGCCAGCTGACGATCCTTACCCCAGCTATCCCTCCGCCAGCTGAAGATCCTTACCCCAGCTATCCCTCCGCCAGCTGACAATTCTTACCCCAGCTATCCCTCCGCCAGCTGACAATTCTTACCCCAGCTATCCCTCCGCCAGCTGACAATTCTTACCCCAGCTATCCCTCCGCCAGCTGAAGATCCTTACCCCAGCTATCCCTCCGCCAGCTGAAGATCCTTACCCCATCTATCCCTCCGCCAGCTGACGATCTTTACCCCAGCTATCCCTCCGCCAGCTGACAATCCTTACCCCATCTATCCCTCCGCCAGCTGACGATCTTTACCCCAGCTATCCCTCCGCCAGCTAAAGATCCTTACCCCAGCTATCCCTCCGCCAGCTGACAATCCTTACCCCAGCTATCCCTCCGCCAGCTGAAGATCCTTACCCCATCTATCCCTCCGCCAGCTGACGATCTTTACCCCATCTATCCCTCCGCCAGCTGACGATCCTTACCCCAGCTATCCCTCCGCCAGCTGAAGATCCTTACCCCAGCTATCCCTCCGCCAGCTGAAGATCCTTACCCCAGCTATCCCTCCGCCAGCTGAAGATCCTTACCCAAACGCAAGACCTTACCCCCACCCCATAGATGGGGCATTGTGTGTGAGTCATGGGTCGTTAATGGGTTTATTGGGTACAAAGTGAATAGTGACAGTGTTGACTTCTAGATTTCATTCACACCAACGATGTCCCTTGTAACACACGCATCGAGCTTTCACGCACCAGGGGGTAGGAAGAATGTGATCCGTCTTGAGTTCCCTCTCTCCTCTCCGATTTCCCCCCCTCCCCCTCCTGCCCCCTCTGGAGAGAGAAACAGAATTGACGCTTCAGGTCGATGACCTTTCGTCAGAACTGGAAAAATGTGAAATGTAACAGATTTTAAGCAGGTGCAGGGGTAGGGAAAGAGTGGAGAAGGAGAGGAAAGCACAGAAAGGAAGGTCTGATTCTAGAACCCTATCCAATCCTACCAAGGCACTTTGAGAATTTGAATTCAGTTGAAAAAAAAACAAAATATCAGTAAAAGTGACCATGAAGCTGTCAGATTTACACTGGGGAGAACTCCTCTGCTCTTCCAGATAGTGCCATGAGATCTTTTACGTTCACCTGAGAGAGCAGGCGGAGCCTCAGCTTAACGTGTCTGATCCGAAAGATGATACCTCCGACAGTGCGGCGCTCCCTCAGCCCTGCCCCTCCGACAGTGCGGCGCTCCCTCAGCCCTGCACTGGGTGTCAGCCTAGATTTTTGTGCCCAAGTTCCTGAAGTAGGTCTTTAACCCAAAACTCACGAGTCGAGTGTGCTACCCACTGAGTCACGTTTAATGCCTTGGCAAAACAGGCTAGCAACCTATTGGTGCAATGCTTCTGTAGGTTCCGGACACCTGCAGCTAGATGGAGAATTGCGGCTCTGACTACAAGTGTAGCAGGTGGTGCCCAGTTAGATTTCCAGTGGCGTGCGGTGTCGCACCATCAGTTGATTCTAACCGGTTACTTTACAGCTCACTTTACACCCTCAAAGCTTCCTTGATGATAAAGTGCAACATCCCCACCGACACCTGGAAGTCCCTGGCCAAAGACCGCCCTAAGTGGAGGAAGAGCATCCGGAAGGGCACTGAGCACCTCAAGTCTCGTCGCCGAGAGCATGCAGAAAACAAGCGCAGGCAGTGGAAGGAGCGTGCGGCAAACCAGACTCCCCACCCACCCTTTCCTCCAACCACTGTCTGTCCCACCTGTGACAGAGACTGCAATTCCCGTATTGAACTGTTCAGTCACCTGAGTGGAAACAAGTCTTCCTCGATTTCGAGGGACTGCCTATGATGATGTCTTTACAACAGTGACTACACTTCAAAAGTACTTCATTGACTGTAAAGCGCTCTGGACATCCTGTGAAAGGCGCTATATAAATGCAAGTCTTTCTTTCTTTAACTGACAGTTAAAGTCACAAGCACATCTTTTGTTCCCCAAAGGAAAGTTTGAGTTGGGGTATGTTTGTTTGCCTCTGACTTTGCCTGCTGACAAAATATTTTCTGAAGGTTCCCGGAAAGTATTTTGAGTTTGGAATGAAAGATGCTTGATATGGCGGCTGCCATCGCCCATGTTGGCACGGGTCCCTGTGGATGGCAGTAGTCTGGGTGTATCTGCGATGGCACGGGTCCCTGTGGTTGGCAGTAGTCCTGTGGGGTTTTTTTAAGGCTGGTGGTGAAGGGGAGCTGGGTCTTCTGGCTGCTCGCAGTCTTACCGGAGCTCGTGCCACCGACAACACATTTCTGTGGTGATGTAATGATACAGTATTATGTGCAAACTTGCTTATTATCTTCAAAGTCGTATTGTGATGCAGCATCAGGCTGTCTGAACTCTGCAGGTGCTGCTAGTTCACCGGGCTTCAGAAGTAAATTTGGAAGATTGGCTCACCATGTAAATGGCTGTTCTGTTTTGTAGTGTTGAAATGGTTTAGTAGGGAAAGGAAAATAAATCCCTGTGAAAGACAGTAGCTTTAGCCTTTATGCCAAAGACTTTTTACTCCAACTATTCAGATGCAAACGCTCTGTTGATCTCTCGCTCTAAGTCTTTCACCTCTTGCTCATTCTCTCCTCACTCTCTTCTTTCTTGCTCCCTCCCTTTCTCACTCCCCCTCCCCCTCTTTCTCACTCCCCTCTTTCTTTCTCGCTCCTCCCTCTCTCGCTTCCCCCTCCCCTCCCCTCTCTATTTGCCTTTCTCTTGCAAGCTCTCTATCTCTTCGCTCTTTCTTTCTCCCTCATTTCCCCTCTCCCCCCGCCCCACTATCTTGATCTTTGTCTGTCTTTCTCTCTCTCTCTGTAACTGCATCACCCTTTCTTTTTAACCCATCTGCGGTTCTGAAAGTCTCAGTGAGCACACGGCCTCTTGAGCAGCGCACAGAGCTGGTGGGGACTCTTTCATGTCGCTCCGGCTGCACTTCTGATTTCTAACAATGCTGTGTGGGGTTGATGAGCTTATCCAGTAGGAAACAGTCACAGTTCCAGCAGCTCAACATGTCTGCGTGCAGTAAAGTCGTTCAAGAGGCATCGCCTGCACAACCCACGAGTTTAACAAAAGCTAAAACATCTGTATAGCAATGGTTTGTTCCCAGCAGAAAAGGAAAGTCATTGAATTGCTGTAGCAAAACTGCCCTTTGCAATGGAGAAGTAGAATACTTTTTGTACACAGCATAAAATCAACCTTTTCGTCAAATGGTGAGTTAATTTTTAAGTGGAGGGAGGAGGTGCTTCAGCAGGGGGTCCAGTATTGGGGGAGGATGCAGCCTTTCTCAATATACAGCTATTTCCCGTCTCGTACAATATCACAAGCCATACAGCAACAACTTGTATTTATGTAGCACCTTTAACGTAGTGAAACATCCCAAGGCACTTCACAGGACTATTATGCAATTAAAAAAAATTTGACACTGAGCCGCATAAGGAGAAATTGGGGCAGATGACCTAAAGCTTGGTCAAAGACGTAGGTTTCAAGGAGGGTCTTGAAGGAGGGTAGAGGGGTACAATACATAAATGTGGTTGGAGAGCTGTCTGCCGGATCAGTGGATAAATGCACTTGTGGACTGAGCAAATGCAAGCAAGGAAAACCCCAGGCTCGAACCCTGGCCCGTGCTAAGTTAGTATCATCATTATAGGCAGTCCCTCGAAATCGAGGAAGACTTGCTTCCACTCTAAAAGTGAGTTTTCAGGTGACTGTACAGTCCAATACGGGAATTATAATCTCTGTCACAGGTGGGACAGACAGTGGTTGGAGGAAAGGGTGGGTGGGACTGGTTTGCCGTACACTCCTTCCGCTGCCTGCACTTGTTTTCTGAATGCTCTCGGCGACGAGACTCGAGGTGCTCAGCGCCCTCCCGGATGCTCTTTCTCCATTTAGGGTGGTCTTTGGCCAGGGACTCCCAAGCGTCGGTAGGGATGTTGGACTTTATCAGGGAGGCTTTGAGGGTGTCCTTGAAATGTTTCCTCTTCATACCTGGGCTCGCTTGCCGTGTAGGAGAACCGCCTAGAGTGCTTGCTTTGGGAGTCTTTGTTCACATGCCCGAGACGTGACCCGCCCAACGGAGCTGGTCGAGTGTGGTCAGTGCTTCAATGCTGGGTATGTTGGCCTGATCGAGAACGCTAATGTTGGTGCATCTATCCTCCCAGGGGATTTGCAGGATCTTGTGGAGACATAGTTGGTGGTATTTCTCCAGCGATTATGGTCCATGTCTCTGAGCCATAAAGGAGGGCGGTTATCACTACAACCCTGTAGACCATAATCTTGGTGCCAGATTTGAGGCCCTGACCCTCGAATACTCTCACCAAGTCAACATCTTCACCGAGCTTGCTACATTACAAAAGTGACTGCACTTCAAAAGTACTTAATTGGCTGTGAAGCGCTTTGGGACGTCCTGAGGTCGGAAACATGCTATAGAAATGCACGTCTGTCTTTCTTTCTTGACCAATAGTTTGATGCAATAACTCATGAACCGTGTGTGTGTACATTTCTCCCCCTCTCCGAGAACTACAAGCATGACTTCTTTCAAGTTGTACTCTCTTGTTGCGGCTATAATAGTTCAGTTTTCCAATTTGTTTTGTTTGCTCCACATTGTTGAGCGTTGAGTCTACCAACAACCCTAATCTCTTTCGATTCCTCCTTCCTTATCTCTTTCAATGCCATTCATGTGGGCCATTGTTTCCGTCCTACGTGCAATACCTTCTACTTGTCCGTATTAAAATTAATCTGCCATTGCTCTGCCACTTGCATGTTTTGTCTACTTCGTTCAGCTGTGGCCAAGCTTACTCTTGGTTTGGTACTGTCAGCGAATTTGGCTATTTGCCATTGAGCTTCAGAATCCAGTCAATGCAGTCAAACGGGGTCCCACACTGATACCTGGGCATCCTAATCAGCCCGATAACATTCTTCTCAAGTGCCTGCTGCTTTCTACACTTCAGCCAATGTTTTATCTATTTCCCTGGTTATATCTTTACTCGCCATAGCTTAAAGTTTGCGTAATATCCCTTTGGTGCAGAGCTGCATCACGTGCTTTTCTGAAAGTAGGGGAAGGTTTTACTTGGGTTGTTCAGTGGCGATTAACAAGAACAGAACAAGAAATAAGAGCAGGAGTAGGCCATTTGGCTCCTCGAGCCTGCTCCGCCATTCAATAAGATCATGGCTGATCTGATCTTGGCCTCAACTCCACTTCCCTGCCTGCTCCCCATAACCCTCGACTCATTATCATTCAAAAATCTGTCCAACTCTGCCTTAAAGATATTCAATGACCCAGCCTCCACAGCTCAATGGGTTGGAGAGTTCCAAAGAAATTTCTCCTCATCTCCGCTTTAAATGGGCGACCCCTTATACTGAAACTATGCCCCCTAGTTCTAGATTCCTCCACAAGAGGAAACATCCTTTCTGCATCTACCCTGTCAACGCCCCCCTCAGAATCTTTTATATTTCAATAAGGTCACCTCTCTTCCTTCTAAACTCTAATTGTTGTGACCAGATTACACTTGCCTTTTTTCCAAAAGGAATGATGGTCCCAGTTACACACGATAGCTGCTAGTTGTCGACACGATGAGACCAAAGCCATCCATCATGTGCCACGTGAAAGCTTCTGTACTCTCTGTCAGTCGATGGTGTGATTCCCCCCTCTGAGCCATTAGTCAGAACTGAATGCATCTCAATCCCCAGCAAATGTCAGCAGTGACCACCAATCCTCATTTAGGAAATGAGGAATTAACCAGTTTGATCGATGCCGGAATGGCTGTTTGCTGTGTGCCAGCTGTGCGGAACAGCTGCTTCCTATCAATCAATAGCACCATCAATTTTTAAACTCCCGAGTGTTGCTAAATTACTCGCGCTCTTTCAGGATGAAATGTTTTCCGACCGTTTTTGTTTAATAAAATGTCAGAAATTAAAGAAATAATTGCTTTTCTAACATGAAGTGCAATTTCACAAGAGGTCCTGCTGTGGGAGTATCGGGAGCTGCATGATAAATAAAAAGGCAGGACCTCAAGGGATCTCTACTATTGAACTGCATTTCTGATACCTTTTTAGGATGATTTTTTTTTTTCTTCTCCATCTTGAATTTGCTTAGGCTATATGCCTCTACTTGTCTCCCTAGGCAAACTGTTCCACCATTGTCTGTGTGAAGTCATTAAATCTTCCCTATATTGTTTTTGACTCCATTATGTTTGTATTTTTTTAATTTATTCTCTGGATGTGGGCTTGTTGGCTTTCTTCCTGAAGCTTGTTCCTTTCCCACCACTAGTTTCCCTGAGCGAGGTGCTGGTGGTGAGCCGCCACCTTGAACCACTAGCGGTTTGATGTAACAGTGACTTGCTAGGCCACTTTAGAAGTTGAGTCAACCACGTTGGTGTGGGACTAGAGTTGCATATCGGCTGGAATGGGTAAGAATGACATATTTCCTTAACTAAAGGACATTAGTAAACCAATTGGATTATTACAACCACTTCATAGTTTTACTCTCAAATGCTGTTTTACTCTAACATCCCCAGCACTGAAGCACTGACCACACTTGATCAGCTCCGTTGGGCTGGCCACATTGTCCGCATGCCAGACACGAGACTCCCAAAGCAACTGCTCTACTCTGAACTCCATCACTGCAAACGAGCCCAAGGTGGGCAGAGGAAACGTTACAAGGACACCCTCAAAGCCTCCCTGATAAAGTACAACATCCCCACCGACACCTGGGAGTCCCTGGCCCAAGATCACCCTAAGTGGAGGAAGTGCATCCGGGAGGGCGCTGAGCACCTCGAGTCTTATCGCCAAGAATATGCAGAAATCATGCGCAGGCAGCGGAACGAGCATGCAGCAAACCTGTCCCACCCTCCCTTACCCTCAACGACTATCTGCCCCACCTGTTACAGGGACAGTGGCTCTCGTATTGGACTGTTCAGCCACCTAAGGACTCCTAAGAGTGGAAGGGACTGCCAATGATGATGGATGCAAAATGGGAGAGCATTGACCTTTCTCGTGTTCTCAATTGGGACAGTGGTCGGGTTCCACTGTAACAGGCACTGATACTTCTGGGCTATGGAGCGAAGAACAGAATTGGACAAGGTTCTTCATCCTGATCATGGTCCAGTGATTTGCTGCTGGAAAATCTGCGTGCTTGGCCAAAACAGTTGGATTTGACTTGGTTACCTCCTCCAGTTGAACATATGAACAGGAGTAGGTCATTCAGACCCTTGAGCCTGTTCCGCCACTGAATTAGGTAGATCATGGCTGATCTGTATCTTGACTCCCATCCACCTACCTTGCTTCCATAATCCACCAATACTCCAAGATGGCTGCTGTCTTTGCTCACCCGTGAAGAATGGCCATTGTTGGGAGAAATTGGGTAGCTGTTGACCCTCACTCCATGACCAGCTATATGTCACCAACCTCCAAAGAAGATTGCAAAAGAAGAAATCTGCGCAATAGTTGCATGGTTAATTACTTCACAGGTTAATTTTATCTGCCACTGGCCTCGGTGATGAATGGAATGCAAACTATTCTGAACGAGGAAGCACCAGTAAATGAAATTGAATGTGCGCATTGTAGGAAAAGGTCCCATGTTTGTCTCTTGGCTTCATGGAAATAGGGAGCTGATGTCTGTGCTCATGCTTTAATCAGTGCTTAATTCCCTCTTCCTGTGCAAATTGTATTATAATATTCAGTTCATCCAGTAGACATTGCATTGTAATGTAACTTTGGATTCAAGAGCTTCGCCTCCAGTCCTTTTATGATATCTTTCTAATCTCTCTCTCTCTCTCTCTATCTTTCCAAGTTCTACTTTATTGAAGCTGGGTACTAAAAGCGGTGTGAAAGCAGCCTAGGGGTGACTCAAGTTCTTAACCCTTTGTGACCTCTCACATCCACCTGGTGATGGACAGAGATGTGCAGGATACTGAGCATGTGAAGCTATGTTCCACCACTACAAAGAATATTGAATCCTCAAACCACAGCTTCTAAGTCGTTTTTTCATATTTGATTTTGGGATGTGGATAAGGCTGCATTTATTGGGTATCCTAGTTGCCCGGAGAATCTGGTGGTGGTGCCCCTTAAATGGCTGCAGTCCTTGTGGTGTTGGATAGGGAATTCCAGAATAGTGACCCAGTGACGATGAAGGAAACATAGAAACATAGAAAATAGGTGCAGGAGTAGGCCATTCGGCCCTTCGAGCCTGCATGGCTGATCATGCAACTTCAGTACCCCATTCCTGCTTTCTCTCCATACCCCTTGGTCCCTTTAGCCGTAAGGGCCATATCTAACTCCCTTTTGAATATATCCAACGAACTGGAGTCAACAACGTTCTGTGGTAGAGAATTCCACAGGTTCACAATTCTCTGGGTGAAAAGGTTTCTTCTCATCTCGGTCCTATATGGCTTACCCCTTATCCTTAGACTGTGACCCCTGGTTCTGGACTTCCCCACATCGGGAACATTCTTCCTGCATCTAATCTGTCCAGTCCCGTCAGAATTTTAAATGTTTCTATGAGATCCCCTCTCATTCTTCTAAATTCCAGTGAATATAAGCCTAGTCGATCTAGTCTTTCTTATGTCAGTCCTGCCATCCTGGGAATCAGTCTGGTGAACCTTCGCTGCACTCCCTCAACAGCATGTCCAGGCCCGGTTGATGTGCGAGTCAGAGGTGAGGGTGTTTACACCACATTTCTGCTCTTGTGCTTATGGTACAGCGGACCGGGGAGGGTGGTGCTGTTGTAGTAGCCTTTCACTGCATCATATAGATAGTGCAACCACAGTGCTGTGATGGAGTGGTGGATTTTGAGTTTCTGTTGGTTCTATAGTTTAGTTCCACTCCAGCAAGGAGCTTGTTGAGTAAGATGGAGCATTGCAGCAAGGAAGATCGAGAAAAGCGTTGGTGTGATGACGCAGCCTTGCTTGACCCCGGACCGGACGTGGATTGGGTCTGTGGTGGATCCGTTGGTCAGGATCACGGCTTGCATGAGACGTGGATCATATACAGCAGACATCTCAAAGCACTGGAGAAGTACCACCAACGCTGCCTCCGCAAGATCTTGCAACTCCATTCGAAGGACAGACGCACCAACGTCTCTGTTCTTGCTCAGGCCAACACCCCCAGCATCGAAGCACTGACCACACTCTACCAGCTGTGTTGGGCAGGCCACATCATCCGCATGCCCGACACAAGACTCCCTGAGCAAAGTGCTCTACTCGGAACTCCTACACGATAAACGAGCCCCAGGTGGGCAGAGGAAACATTTCAAGGACTCCCTCAAAGCCTCCTTGATAAAATGCAACATCCCCACTGACTCCTGGGAGTCCCTGGCCCACGACTGCCAAAATGGAGGAAGAGCATCCGGGAGGGTGCTGAGCACCTAGAGTCTCGTCGCCGAGAGCATGCAGAAATCGAGCGCAGACAGCAGAAGGAGCTTGCGGCAAACCAGGCTTCCCACCCACCCTTTCCTTCAACCACTGTCTGCCCCCACCTGTGACAGAAACTGTAATTCCATTATTGGACTATACAGCCACCTGAGAACTCACTTTTAGTGGAAGCAAGTCTTACTCGATTCCGAGGGACTGCCTATGAGGATGAAGCCCCTTCAGAATCTTGTACGTTTCAATAAGATCACCTCTCATTCTTGATAGAAATCAACAGCACGGAAGGAGGCCATTTCGGCCCGTTGTGTCCACGCCTGCCGACAAAGAACTATCCAGCCTAATCCCACTTTCCAGCTTTTGGTCCATAGCCCTCTAGGTTACGGCTTTCCAGAAAGTGTATTGGGTGCTTGAGTGCCCTTGTGGGGCCCTTGATGGAGGAGATCAAAAGGTGGACAAGCCTTAGCCAATGACATCCACAACCTGCAAGCCATGACTCATTGATGTGTGGCGTACTACAGCTGAAAGAGCAACTGTGTACAATCCGCAACACGACACCAGGGTTCTTGACCCTGCCTCGAGAAGTGGGGAGGGCACTCACAGGAGCGGCGATGATGGCTGACCGATGTAGTGTGAATGTTGCCTGCCAGTTATCGGTCCAAGCCTAGATCATTGTTGCACTGTAAGAAAATGCAGCAGCCAGTTTGCAAACAGCAAGATCCCACAAATAGCCGAGCGAAAAACGACCAGATAATCTGTTTTAGTGATGTATGTTGAGGGATACATATCGGCCAGGACGCCGGGAGAACTCCCCCTTTCTTTGAGATCTTTTACATCCACCTGAGAGGGCGGATAGGGCTTCAGATTTTATTTTGTCCGATCTGAAAGACGGCAACTCCAACAGTGCAACATGTGCTCAGGTCTCTGGAACAGATCATGAACTCACGACCTTCTGACTCATCTGAGCCAAGGCTGACATGACACTAAGTATTGGAATTTGCCTTTGAGCAAATTGTGGTTCTGAACACTCGCTACGACTCAGACGCTCTCGTTGGCTACAGTTTACCCATCATGACGACAGTAAATACAACCCTTTGAATAAATGAGAGCTCCAGATGGTAACTGCATCAAATGGTTCAATTACACTCCCGATAGCTTGCAAGGTCCCCAAAGCTTTACCAGGCTGTGGCCTGTAAGATGTGTCAGCCACCCCGAGCCTTGTTTTTAGTTTTCTAATGAGTTGACTCAAGCTAGAAGGTTTTACCATTAGCTTGTGTGCAAAGTTCCGGGCAGTTCTGTAACATGAAAAATATTGCAGTCCAGTACCTAGGTATCTCCGTCCGATACTGGCCTCTTACACTTCCCCGATTTTAATTGCTCTGCCATTAGCGGCCGTGCCTTCAGCCACCTGGGCCCCAAGCTCTGGAATTCCTTCCCTCACCCCCGCCGCCTTTCTACCTCTTTTTCTCGCCGCCCCCCCCCCCCCCCCCCCTGTAAAATGCTTCTTAAAACCTACCCCTCTGACCAAGCACCATTCTAACATCTCCTTGTGTGGCCCGTGTCAAATGTTGTCAGACACCACTTCTGCTTCACTACGTTAAATGCGCTATATAAATACAAGTTGTTCCCTCCCTTCTGCCTCCCACTCCAATCTGACAAATGCAATGTAAATAATGACATGAGCTCCCAGAGTGACCCTTGATCACTCGTTCAGCTCCTCCACCCATGTATTCGTCACTTACTGGAGGAGACGGAATTTACCAGGTGCATTATCGGATTTGAGAGCTTTAAACGGCTTAGCAGAGCCCCGACTGTCTCTTAGGAGTGCCACCCAGGCTAATGATGGAAGTCGGTTCTACATTGCAGCACAATTATTGACTGCACTGAAGACAACATTCGGCCCATCTATGTCTGTGCCAGCTCTTTGAAAGAGCTCCAATTAGTGCCACTCTTCTCTTCTCTACTCCCTCCCCCCCCCCCCCTCCCAACTCTTTCCCAATAGCCCTGCCAATTTTTTTCTTTTCAAGTATATATCCAATGTCCTTTTTGTAAGCTACGATTGAATAAGCTTCCTCTATCCTTTTTAAGGTGGTGCATTCCAGTATATCACAACGTGCTGCATTAAATAAATAAAAAATCTCCTGGTCTCCCCTCTGGTTCTACCGCCACATTATCTTCAATCTGTTTTCCTCCGGTTACCAACCCTCCTGCCAGTAAAAATGGTTTCTCCTTAATCCTGTTTTCTGTCAGAGCCTTCCTTGCTTAGTTACTGCCAAAGATTACTCGGGCTTCCGATCATCCTAGTGCTGATGGTGGGGAGTTGAAACAATGGTACAATTTGAAGTGGGTTTTGCGTAACCAATTCCATGTCTGGTCTGTTGGCTGCTAGCTTGTTCCATGAGGCTGAAGGGCTCTGAGTGTAATTGGACAACAAGTCAGGGGGCGAGGAACTCTTCACCAAATCCGGTCATAAAATCTGGTCAACTTTAAAACCTATTCAGCACTTTGGCAAGTATTTTTTACTGCAATGCACCCTCTCTAAATGTGCTTTTTTTTTATTGCAATCTTCATTTAATTCAGGCACAATTGGGTTGAGAAGTCTGCCGGCAGTCTGTGAAAGCTGGATTCACGAGTGCAACTGCTCAGAGCCAGCTCCCAGACTCAGATTTTTGTATAGGTCTGCTTTTTAAGTCGGGTACGGAATTGCAGCAAGAATTTGTTTTTTTAAAACTTTTCTTTAAATTTTGTTTCAGTACAGCCTTGTCCCTACTAAAAGTATTTTAATTGTTGAAACAGTGGCCCAATGGGTAGCACCCTCAAAAGAAGGTTGTGGGTTCAAGTCCCACTCCAGAGACTTGAGCACAAAATCTCAGCTGACTCTCCAGTGCAGTGCTGAGGGAGCGCCGCACTGTCGGACGTGCTGTCTTTTGGATGAGGCATTAAACAGAGGCCCCGTCTTCCCCCTTGGGTGTCAAGATCCCATGGCACTATTTCGAAGAAGAGCAGGGGTGTTTTTCCTGGCCTCCTCCAATATAAATAGAAAACAGATTATCTGGTCATTATCACATTGCTGTTTCTGGGAACTTGCTGTGCGCAAATTGGCTGCTGTGTTTCCCACATTACAACAGTGACTGCACTTCAAAAGTATTTCATTGGCTGTAAAGCGCTTTAGGATGTCCGTAAGTTCTATAAGGTGCTATAGAAATGCAAGTCTTTTTATTTGTTATGAACGCATTAAGTTTCCTTCAGCAGAATCTCCAATATTTACGAAAGGATATACTTGCTTTGGAGGCAGTTCTGAGAAGGTTCACTAGATTGATTCCGGGGATGAGGGGGTTGACTTATGAAGAAAGGTTGAGTAGGTTGGGCTTCTTCTCATTGGAATTCAGAAGAATGAGAGGTGATCTTATCGAAATAGATAAGATTATGAGGGGGTTTGACAAGGTGGATGCAGAGAGGATGTTTCCACTGATAGGGGAGACTCGAACTAGAGGGCATGATCTTAGAATAAGGGGCCACCCATTTAAAACTGAGATGAGGAGAAATTTCTTCTGAGGGTTGTAAATCTGTGGAATTCACTGCCTCAGAGAGCTGTGCAGGCGGTCATTGAATAAATTTAAGACAGAAATAGACAGTTTCTTAACCGATAAGGGGTTATGGGGAGCGGGCGGGGAAGTGGACCTGAGTCCATGATCGAATCAGCCACGATCCTATTAAATGTCGGAGCAGGCTCAAGGGGCCGTATGGCTGACTCCTGCTCATATTTCTTTTGTTCTTGTGTTCTTATGATCTGAACTGTGTCCCTGCAGGAGCGTAATGGGGATGGATAATGTTTAATCCCATAGTGTGCAATCCCACAGACAGCCTGTTTAAATCTGTGCTTACCTCATGGAAACATAGAAAATAGGTGCAGGAGCAGGCCATTCAGCCCTTCTAGCCTGCACCGCCATTCAATGAGTTCATGGCTGAACATGAAACTTCAGTACCCCCTTTCTGCTTTCTCGCCATAACCCTTGATCCCCCGAGTAGTAAGGACTTCATCTAACTCCCTTTTGAATATATTTAGTGAATTGGCCTCAACTACTTTCTGTGGTAGAGAATTCCACAGGTTCACCACTCTCTGGGTGAAGAAGTTTCTCCTCATCTCGGTCCTAAATGGCTTACCCCTTATCCTCAGACTGTGACCCCTGGTTCTGGACTTCCCCAACATTGGGAACATTCTTCCTGCATCTAACCTGTCTAAACCCGTCAGAATTTTAAACGTTTCCATGAGGTCCCCTCTCATTCTTCTGAACTCCAGTGAATACAAGCCCAGTTGATCCAGTCTTTCTTGATAGGTCAGTCCCACCATCCCGGGAATCAGTCTGGTGAATCTTCGCTGCACTCCCTCAATAGCAAGAATGTCCTTCCTCAAGTTAGGAGACCAAAACTGTACACAATACTCCAGGTGTGGCCTCACCAAGGCCCTGTACAGCTGTAGTAACACCTCCCTGCCCCGTACTCAAATCCCCTCGCTATGAAGGCCAACATTCCATTTGCTTTCTTAACCGCCTGCTGTACCTGCATGCTAACCTTCAATGACTGATGTACCATGACACCCAGGTCTCGTTGCACCTTCCCTTTTCCTAATCTGTCACCATTCAGATAATAGTCTGTCTCTCTGTTTTTACCACCAAAGTGGATAACCTCACATTTATCCACATTATACTTTATCTGCCATGCATTTGCCCACTCACCTAACCTATCCAAGTCACTCTGCAGCCTAATATCATCCTCCTCGCAGCTCACACTGCCACCCAACTTAGTGTCATCCGCAAATTTGGAGATCCTGAATTTAATCCCCTAGTCTAAATCATTAATGTACAATGTAAACAGCTGGGGCCCCAGCACAGAACCTTGCTGCACCCCCACTAGTCACTGCCTGCCATTCTGAAAAGTACCCGTTTACTCCTGCTCTTTGCTTCCTGTCTGACAACCAGTTCTCAATCCACGTCAGCACACTACCCCCAATCCCATGTGCTTTAACTTTGCACATTAATCTCTTGTGTGGGACCTTGTCGAAAGCCTTCTGAAAGTCCAAATATACCACATCAACTGGTTCTCCTTTGTCCACTTTACTGGAAACATCCTCAAAAAATTCCAGAAGATTTGTCAAGCATGATTTCCCTTTCACAAATCCATGCTGACTTGGACCTATCATGTCACCATTTTCCAGATGCACTGCTATGACATCCTTAATAATTGATTCCATCATTTTACCCACTACTGAGGTCAGGCTGACCGGTCTATAATTCCCTGTTTTCTCTCTCCCTCCTTTTTTAAAAAGTGGGGTTACATTGGCTACCCTCCACTCCATAGGAACTGATCCAGAGTCAATGGAATGTTGGAAAATGACTGTCAATGCATCCGCTATTTCCAAGGCCACCTCCTTAAGTACTCTGGGATGCAATCCATCAGGCCCTGGGGATTTATCGGCCTTCAATTCCATCAATTTCCCCAACACAATTTCCCGACTAATAAAGATTTCCCTCAGTTCCCCCTCCTTACTAGACCCTCTGACCCCTTTTATATCCGGAAGGTTGTTTGTATCCTCCTTAGTGAATACCGAACCAAAGTACTTGTTCAATTGGTCTGCCATTTCTTTGTTCCCCGTTATGACTTTCCCTGATTCTGACTGCAGGGGACCTACGTTTGTCTTTACTAACCTTTTTCTCTTTACATGCCTATAGAAACTTTTGCAATCCGCCTTAATGTTCCCTGCAAGCTTCTTCTCGTACTCCATTTTCCTTGCCCTAATCAAACCCTTTGTCCTCCTCTGCTGAGTTCTAAATTTCTCCCAGTCCCCAGGTTCGCTGCTATTTCTGGCCAATTTGTATGCCACTTCCTTGGTTTTAATACTATCCCTGATTTCCCTAGATAGCCACGGTTGAGCCACCTTCCCTTTTTTATTTTTACGCCAGACAGGAATGTACAATTGTTGTAATTCATCCAAGCGGTCTCTAAATGTCTGCCATTGCCCATCCACAGTCAACCCCCTAAGTATCATTCGCCAATCTATCCTAGCCAATTCACGCCTCATACCTTCAAAGTTACCCTTCTTTAAGTTCTGGACCATGGTCTCTGAATTTGCTATTTCATTCTCCATTCTAATGCAGAATTCCACCATATTATGGTCACTCTTCCCCAAGGGGCCTCGCACAATGAGATTGCTAATTAATCCTCTCTCATTACACAACACCCAGTCTAAGATGGCCTCCCCCCTAGTTGGTTCCTCAACATATTGGTCTAGAAAACCATCCCTTATGCACTCCAGGAAATCCTCCTCCACCGTATTGCTTCCAGTTTGGCTAGCCCAATCTATGTGCATATTAAAGTCACCCATTATAACTGCTACACCTTTATTGCATGCACCCCTAATTTCCTGTTTGATGCCCTCCCCAACATCCCTATTACTGTTTGGAGGTCTGTACACAACTCCTACTAACGTTTTTTGCCCTTTGGTGTTCTGCAGCTCTACCCATATAGATTCCACATCATCCAAGCTAATGTCTTTCCTAACTATTGCATTAATCTCCTCTTTAACCAGCAATGCTACCCCACCTCCTTTTCCTTTTATTCTATCCTTCCTGAATGTTGAATACCCCTGGATGTTGAGTTCCCAACCCTGATCATCCTGGAGCCACGTCTCCGTAATCCCAATCACATCATATTTGTTAACATCTATTTGCACAATTAATTCATCCACCTTATTGCGGATACTCCTTGCATTAAGACACAAAGCCTTCAGGCTTGTTTTTTTAACACCCTTTGTCCTTTTAGAATTTTGCTGTACAGTGGCCCTTTTTGTTCTTTGCCTTGGGTTTTTCTGCCCTCCACTTTTCCTCATCTCCTTTCTGTCTTTTGCTTTTGCCTCCTCTGTCTCCCTGCATTGGTTCCCATCCCCCTGCCATATTAGTTTAAATCCTCCCCAACAGCACTAGCAAACACTCCCCCTAGGACGTTGGTTCCGGTCCTGCCCAGGTGCAGACCATCCGGATTGTACTGGTCCCACCTCCCCCAGAACCGGTTCCAATGCCCCAGGAATTTGAATCCCTCCCTGCTGCACCACTGCTCAAGCCACGTATTCATCTGCGCTATCCTGCGATTCCTACTCTGACTATCACGTGGCACTGGTAGCAATCCCGAGATTACTACTGATCATTCTTCTGATCTGGTCTGACGATAAATGGCTGAAGCACTCGTGCGCCAGGCGTGCTCAAGTCTGCTCCACTCGGACAACTGCAGGCCTGAAAAATAATCAAAGGTGTAGATGACGCTGAAACAAACAAGCCGTTTAACTTGGACAGTTAAGATGATAGCGGAAAGCCAGGTTTGTGTGTCGAAACTCGAGAAAGGGCAACGTATGTTTTCAGGCCAGGCAGAATTAAATGCACATTCACTGCAATCACTTTCATCTCTTAACTAAATGTTACCGCATTTATTGGAGAAGCATTCTAAATCATTTCAAAACATCACACTTTGGGCACTGTTCCAGACTGACACTAAAAGGAATCGGGAAGTCTGTGCAGGAGCAAAATCCCATATACTTTTTAAAATAAAATCACATCCTCATGCCAAAAATCTGGTCTCAACAAAGGACGAGGAGACTGAGATCTAAAGGGTACATGAACCTGAAAAACAGGGAGCTTTCCCAACCAATTTAGTGTGCAGCTTTGATCACACTGAGTAACCTAGTGAATATTTTGGATTCTCCTGTACAAGTCCGAACAGCATACCCTTGATTATATTGCACTCAGAATGCAGAATGTCTGGAATGAGTTTATGGTCTTGGAAAAGAATGTTATAATTACTAAATGACTACTGCTTTTCAGAGTGTTATTGAATGCAGGTCCTTTTTTTTGGTTTAAAGTCGCTGTCATTTGGAGATAAACTGCTTGACTGACACTTCCCAATTATGAGTGATCTCGGAGAAATTCGTATTGGAGCATTTACTCCCAGCTTATTTCTTTATCTGATTTTTTTTGTTTCCCCCCTCTCCTGCTAACGCTGATGCGTACTGGGTATAGTGGCACTACCTTGCCAACGTGATTATTGTGCAAGGCCTTGATTTAATAATTCGTATCTACTTCTGTAACCTCTTCCAGCCCCAAAACCCTCCCAGATCTCTGCGCTCCTCCAATTCTGGCCTCTTGAGCAATCCACAATTTCCATCGCTCCACCATTGGTGGCCGTGCCTTCAGCTGCCTGGGACCGAAGCTCTGGAATTCCCTCCCGAAACCTCTCCTCCTTTCGACCTCTCCTTCTTTAAGATGCTCCTTAAAGCCTACCTCTTTGTGATCAAGCTTTCCTAATATCTCCTTGTGTGCCTTGGTGTCAAGTTCTGTTTGATAATCGCTCTTGTAAAATGCCTTGGGACATTTTACTACATTATAGGCACTATATAAATTCAGGTTGTTATTGTAGACAGTTCAAGCCTTTGAGACTACATCAAAAGTGACCCTGACCTCACTCAACCTGAACACACTGGTTCAGAGAGAGCAAGCGGGCACTCGGTTTAAACGATGGCACCTCAGTCATGCAGCTCTACCTCAATACTGCATTGAAACATGTCAACATAGATTATGTGCACAGTCTCGAGTGAGACTTGAACCCACATTTTTCTGACTCAGAGGCCCGAGTGCCACCCACTGCGCCATGGCTGCTACTAAAGAAACTATTCATTAATTCACGGGATGTGGGCGTCGCTGGCAAGGCCAGCATTTATTGCCCTCTAAGGTGGTGGTAAGTCGCCGCCTTGAACTGCTGCAGTTCTTGTGCAGGTATTCATAGCTGTCGCTCTCCAGCACGCACTGTACCTTGAAATGGTATGCTCCTTTTGAAGGCCCTGTCCTGCTGATTGTCCTTGCAGGTCGGGGCCGCCGTGCCGAATACTAGGTCGGGAACACGCTGCTCCTTTGAAGGCCCCGGCCTGCAAGGTCCAGGTCGCTGATTGGAGCGTGGGCAGGTACAACAGGCGGTGAAGTTGGGGCTCCGGAGCGGCGAGTGATTGTGGAGTGACGTGATTGGGGCCCGGGACAGCATGGGCCAACCCACATATGTGTGTGCTCTAGGTCCATGCAGCAGAGCTGCTCTCCAGTTGTCTTGGATAACCCTTGCCACTGGACCAAGACCTAGCTCTGTCAAGCCTGTGTGGTGACTGGTGTGCAACGGCCACCACACGTTTTAAAAAAAAAACAAAAAAATCCACGCACAGGCATCTTCCACTCTTCAACATGTAGTTCGGGACCTGGAATATTAGGTCCTTCATTGAAACACCTGTGAACTCATCCCTTTTTGGCGTGGAATCAAGTCATTCTCGACATGAGGGACCGCCTATGATGATGACTACAGTGCTGACTTTGTCATAGCGGTTTGGTATAACTGAGTGGCTTCCTCGGCCATTTCAGAGGGCAGTTGAAAGTCAATCACATTGCTGTGGGTCTGGAGTCACATAGCAGCCAGACCGGGTAAGGACGGCAGATTTCCTTCCCTAAAGGACATTAAGTGAACCAGATGGGTTTTTATGACAATCTGGTGGTTTCACGGTCACCATTACTGATGCTGTGGTTTTTTTTATCTAATTGAATTTAAATTCCACAGCTGCCGTGGTGGGATTTGAACTCTCGTCTTTGGATTATTATTGCAGGCCTCTGGATTACTAGTCCGGTGACATAACCTCATCATCATAGGCAGTCCCTCGTACCAGTGCCATGTGCTAGTCAGAGTAGGAATCACGGGATAGCTCAGATGAATACGTGGCTTCAGGAGTGGTGCAGCAGGGAGGGATTCAAATTCCTGGGACATTGGAACCGGTTCTGGGGGAGGTGGGACCAGTACAAACTGGACGGTCTGCACCTGGGCAGGACCGGAACCAGTGTCCTAGGGGGGAGTGTTTGCTAGTGCTGTTGGGGAGGAGTTAAACTAATATGGCAGGAGGATGGGAACCTATGCAGGGAGACAGGGAAATAAAATGGGGACAGAAGCAAAAGATAGAAAGGAGAATAGTAAAAGTGGAGGGCAGAGAAACCCAAGGCAAAAATCAAAAAGGGTCACATTACAGCCAAATTCTGAAGGGACAAAGAGTGTTAAAAAGACGAGCCTGAAGGCTCTGTGCCTCAATGCGAGGAGTATTCGTAATAAGGTGGATGAATTAACTGCGCAGGCAGCTATTAACAATGATATCATTGGGATTATGGAGACATGGAGACATGGCTCCAGGGTGACCAAGGCTGGGAACTCAACATCCAGGATTATTCAACATTCAGGAAGGATAGACAGAAAGGAAAAGGAGGTGGGGTAACGTTGCTGGTTAGAGGAAATTAACGCAGTCGTAAGAAAGGACATTAGTTTGAATGATGTGGAATCTGTATGGGTAGAACTGCGAAATACCAAAGGGCAGAAAACGCTAGTGGGAGTTGTGTACAGACCACCAAACAGTAGTGGTGAGGTTGGGAATGGCATCAAACAAGAAATTAGGGATGCATGCAATAAAGATACAGCAGATATCATGGGCGACCTTAATCTACATATAGATTGGGCTAACCAAGCTGGTAGTAATGCGGTGGAGGAGGATTTCCTGGAGAGTATTAGGGATGGCTTTCTAGACCAATATGTCGAGAGACCAATATGTCGAGGAACCAACTAGAGAGCTGGCCATCCTACACTGGGTGTTGTGTAATGAGAGAGGACTAATTAGCAATCTTGTTGTGCGAGGCCCCCTGGGGAAGAGTGACCATAATATGGTAGAATTCTTTATTAAGATGGAGAGTGACGGTGTTAATTCAGAGACTAGGGTCCTGAACTTAAGGAAAGGTAACTTCGATGGTATGAGACGTGAATTGGCTAGGATAGACTGGCAAATGATACTTAGAGGGTTGACGGTGGTAGACATTTATAGATCATATGGATGAACATCAACAATTGTACATCCCTGTCTGGAGTAAAAATAAAACTGGGAAGATAGCTCAACTGTGACTAACAAGGGAAATTAGGGATAGTGTTAAATCCAAGGAAGAGGCATATAAATTGGCCAGAAAAAGCAGCAAACCTGAGGACAGGGAGAAATTTAGAATTCAGCAGAGGAGGACAAAGGGTCTAATTAGGAGGGGAAAAAGAGAGTATGAGAGGAAGCTTGCAGGGAACATAAAAACTGACTGCAAAAGCTTCTATAGATATGTGAAGAGAAAAAGATTAGTGAAGACCAACGTAGGTCCTTTGCAGTCAGAATCGGGTGAATTTATAATGGGGAACAAAGAAATGGCAGAGCAATTGAACAAATACTTTGGATCTGTCTTCACCTGAGGAAGACACAAATAACCTTCTGGGGTTTGAGGGTCTAGCGAAAAGGAAGAACTGAAGGAAATCCATATTGGGCGGGAAATTGATGAGATTGAAGGCCGATAAATCCCCAGGGCCTGATAGGCTGCATTCCAGAGTACTTAAGGAAGTGGCCGTAGAAATAGTGATGCATTGGTGATCATTTTCCAACATTCTAATGACTCTGGATCAGTTCCTGGAGGGTAGCCAATGTAACATGACTTTTTAAAAAAGGAGAGAGAAAACAGGGAATTATAGACCGGTTAGCCTGACATCGGTGGTGGGGAAAATATTGGAATCAATTGTTAAAGGTGAAATAGCAGCGCATTTGGAAAGCAGTGACAGGATCGGTCCAAGTCAGCATGGATTTATGAAAGGGAAATCATGCTTGACAAATCTTCTCGAATTTTTTGAGGATGTAACTAGTAGAGTGGACAAGGGAGAACCAGTGGATGTGGTGTATTTGGACTTTCAAAAGGCTTTTGACAAGGTCCCACACGAGATTAGTGTATCTGAATGGTGACAGATTAGGCAAAAGGGAGGTGCAACGAGACCTGGATGTCATGGTACATCAGTCATTGAAGATTGGCATGCAGGTTCAGCAGGCGGTTAAGAAGGCAAATGACATGTTGGCCTTCACAGCTAGAGGATTTGAGTATAGGAGCAGGCAGGTCTTACTGTATAGAGCCTTGGTGAGGCCACACCGAGAATATTGTGTTCAGTTTTGGTCGTCTAATCTTGAAGGAGGACATTCTTGCAATTGAGGGAGTGCAGCGAAGGTTCACCAGACTGATTCCTGTGATGGCAGGAATGACAAATGAGAGACTGGATCAACTGGGCTTGTATCCACTGGAGTTTAGAAGAATGAGAGGGGATCTCATAGAAACATATTAAAATAACTGACAGGATTGGGCAGGTTAGAGGCAGGAAGAATGTTCCCATTACTGGGGAGTTCCAGAACGTGGGGTCACAGTCTGATGATAAGGGGTAAGCCATTTAGGACCGAGATGAGGAGAAACTTCTTCACTCATAGTGGTTAACCTGTGGAATTCTCTACCGCAGAAAGTTGTTGAGGCCAGTTTGTTAGATATATTCAAAAGGGAGTTAGATATGACTCTTACGGCCAAAGGGATCAAGGGGTATGGAGAGAAAGCAGGAAAGGGATACTGAGGTTGAATGATCAGCCATGATCTTATTGAATGACGGTGCAGGCTGTAAGGGCCGAATGCCTGCTCCTGCACCTAATTTCTATGTTTCTAATCGAGGAAGACTTGCTTCCACTCTTTAAAAAAAAAAAAATGAGTCCTTAGGTGACTGAACAGTCCAATACGAGAACCACAGACCCTGTCACAGGTGGAACAAATGGTCGTTGAGGGCAAGGGTGGGTGGGACAAGTTTGCCACACGTTCCTTCCGCTGCCTGCGCTTGTTTTCTTCATGCTCTCTGCGATGAGACTCGAGGTGCTCAGCGCCCTCCCGGATGCACTTCCTCCACTTAGGGCGGTCTTTGGCCAGGGACTCCCAGGTGTCGGTGGGGATGTTGCACTTTATCAAGGAGGCTTTGAGGCTGTCCTTGAAACGTTTCCTCTGCCCACCTGGGGCTCGCTTGCCGTAAAGGAGTTCCGAGTACATCGCTTGCTTTGGGAGTGATATAACCACTATGCTAGTGGTGGGTGGGACTGTTGTTTCTATCTGGTTGGGTAAGCCAAGATGGATCGAATTGTGTTCCCCTTCTGTACTTGCCTTGTGTGAGCCTGGACAGTGACTGTTGGCAGCCTATTCAACACAGAGGGCATCACAGCTAAACCTGGCTCTGACCTCGCATGCTGATTTTCGAGCAAGTGTCTCTGTGGTGATCAGGACTGGGAGTCCTAGCTGATTCTGTTTTTATTTCTCTCCCCCAATCCAAGCATCTTCTAGTCTGTATGGCTAAGTGTCATATATGTATGCTTGGGGTTACGAGCCACCAGGTGGCGCCACTGTCGTAGATCATTGGGCTGTACGCACGTGTGTGTGGCCCAGGTATAAAAGGCCAGCCATCATGTAATGTGATCACTTTGGGCCCTAATAAAGCAGAGCCAGGTTTGTACCTGTGTTAGTTTACAGTATTCAGTCTATCGAGTTATTACATACGTAACACTAAATTACATATTACTGTTAACCAGCTGAGCTATCAGGCTGATGGGAGAATTAATTGAGGTGTATAAAATTATGGGAGGCTGACATCACAGGCGGTCCCTTGAAACAAGGATGACTTGCTTCCATGCCAAAAAAAGTATGAGTTCACAGGTGTTTCAATGAAGGACCCGAACTACATCCTGAAGGGTGGAAGATGCCTGTGCGTGGATTTTTTTTAACGTGGGGTGGCCGTTGCACACCAGCCACCACACGTGCCTGACAGAGCTAGGTCTTGGTCCAGTGGCGAGGATTACCCAAGACGACTGGAGACCAGCTCTGCCGGAAGGACCTATTTCTATTAGCAGAGAGGTCAATAACCAGGGGCATAGATTTAAAGTAACTGGGGGGAGGTTTAGAGGGAAGTTGAGGGGAAATTTCTTCACCCAGAGGGTGGTGGGGTCTGGAACTCACTGCCTGAAAGGGTGGTAGAGGCAGAAACCCTCAACATTTAACAAGGCTACGGACCGCGGCACAAGAGCTGGAAAGTGGGATTAGGTTGGAGAGCTCTTTTTCGGCCGTCACGGGCACGATGGGCCGAATGGTCTCCTTCTGTGCCGTAAATTTCTTTGATTTCAGGGGAAGCTTCAACTAATCCGTTGAATCATGTTTGTGCTGGGGGACTAGACTGCCACGGTGCTGGCTCCAAATGTGGCTCACCGATCAATTTTATATCCTGCCCGTAAATAAATGTAAGAGTGTTGAGTGGATGTTGGCAGTTTGCCAATTGCTGTGTGAATCCGGTTATTTCTTCTGCATAGTTTTTTTTTTAAACAAATATTTGTGGCGTTTTACTGCAAAGTTTTGTATAAAGTATGTTTCATTCTGGTCCTGCGTATGCTTGCGTCATTACTGCTTTGTGTCACTGCAGAATCGAGACCCATGGGAGGTGATACATTCCTGTTTAGCAAGTCCCACTCCAGAGACTTGAGTACAAAAATCTCGGCTGACATTCCCAGTGCTGTGCTGAGAGAGTGCTGCAGTGTCGGAGGTGCTGTCTTTCGGATGAGATGTTAAACCGAGGTCCCTGTCTGCTCTCTCAGGTGGATGGTAAATAATCCCATGGCCTCTATTTCAGAGAGGAGCAGGGGAGTTCTCCCCCACCCGCTGGTGTCCTGGCCAATATTTATCCCTCAATCACAATTCACAAACAGAAATTGTCTGGTCATTATCACATTGCTGCTTGTGGGAGCTTGCTGTGCGCAAAGTGGTTGTCTCGTTTCCTGCATTGTAACAGTGACTACAGTTCCGACGTACTTTATTGGCTGTGAAGTGCTTTGGGATGTCCTCCGGTTGTGAAAGGCGCTATATAAATGCCAGTCTTTTTTTAAGTGCCTTTTTCCATCGGTTTTCTCTCCTCCTCTCCGCTATTTTCGAAGATGAAGGCGACTCCTTGCTGGAGTGCAGGTGAATGGGTGAGAGGCGCTCTCTGCCAGCTTATCCCAAATGACCGTTCTTCATCCGTGTGACTAAGTGTTGAGTGCTGGCTGGTATTCAGCCATGGCTTGTCAGAGGTGTCGTCTTTCGTATGAGACGTGAAACCGTCTGCCCTCTCGGGTGGTCCTAAAAGATCTGATGTCTGCTCTTCCTTGGATTAGTCCCAAGTTCTCTCCGGTGTCCTGGCCACTGGTCAATATTTGCCCCTCAATCAACATCGCTAAAGCAGATGATTTGATCACTTATCTCAGTGCTTTTGTGGGAGCTTGCTGTGCGCAAATTGTCTGCCACTTTTCCTACATTACAACAGTGACTACACTTCCATAGTTCGTAATTAGCTGTAAAGTGCTTTGGGATGTCCTGTGGTCGCGAAAGTCACTTTATAAATGCAAGTTTTTCTTTCTTTTCTGGAGGGCATCGTAGCTGAGCCTAGCCTGTCCTGTCTGTCCTTGATATCTGGGACAGCCAGTTGGACTTCAAAGAATATTCGCTTCCTGTTTCCACACACTTGCTCGTTCCAAAAGAGGTTGCCGGAAAGCAGTCAAATTGGGAACCTTGACTGACTTACCTCACTCTCTGTAACCCAGGACTTCCAAGGCTGATTGTAACACTCCAGCTAATGCTATGGCTATGCATTTTTTTCAGTTTGCACATAACTTTGCTAACACAGACGTTAATTTAACACCACCGACACCTGGGAGTCCCCTGGCCTGAGACCGCCCTAAGTGCATCCAGCAGGGCGCTGTGCACCTCGAGTCTCATTGCTGAGAGAGTGCTGAAACAAAGCGCAGGCAGCGGAAGGAGCGTGTGGCAAACCAGACTCCCCACCCACCCTTTCCTTCAACCACTGTCTGTCCCACCTGTGACAGAGACTGTAATTCCCGTATTGGACTGTTCAGTCACCTGAGAACTCACTTTGAGAGTGGAAGCAAGTCTTCCTCGATTTCGAGGGACTGCCTATGATGATGGTCCTTTTTATGCATTAAAATAGTTCGGATAAATTGTACAGTGCATAAAAAGCTTCATGACTGCTCTGACATCGATTTTAAATAATCCTGTCAGTTAAGGTATTTCAGATAAAGTAAAAAAATGCTTGCATTTATATAGCGCCTCTCACAACCTCCGGACATCCCAAAACGCTTTACAGCCAATAAGTACTGTACTTCTGAAATGTAGTCGCTGTTTTAATGCAGGAAGTACGGCAGCCAATTTGTGCACAGCAAGCTCCCACAAACAGCAGTGTTGGTTCAGGGATAAATATTGGCCAGGGCACCGGGGATAACTCCCCTTCTCTTCTACAATACAAAGATTGGAGCAAAAGCAATGTGTGAGGAGGACACACAAAATCTTCAAAAGGACATAGACAGGCTAAAATTTGACAGATGGAGAATGTGAGGTCATGCACTTCGGCAGAAAAAAAATCAAAATGATATCTTAGCCTTTATTGCAAAGGGGATGGAGTATAAAAGTAGGGAAGTCTTACTGCAGCTTTATAGGGTGGGGTATTGGTGAGGCCACACCTGGAATACTGCGTGCAGTTTTGGTTTCCATATTTACGAAAGGATATACTTGCTTTGGAGGCAGTTCAGAGAAGGTTCACTAGGTTGATTCCGGGGATGAGGAGGTTGATTTTTGAGGAAAGCTTGAGTAGGTTGGGCCTCTACTCATTAGAATTCAGAAGAATGAGGTGTGATCTTATCGAAACGTATAAGATTATGAGGGGGCTTAACAAGGTGGATGCAGAGAGGATGTTTCCCCTGATTGGGGAGACTAGAACTAGAGGGCATGATCTTAGAATAAGAGGCCGCCCATTTAAAACAGAAATGAGGAGAAATTTCTTCTCTCGGAGGGTTATAAATCTGTGGAATTCACTGCTTTAGAGAGCTTGGAAGCTGGGACATTGTCTATTTCGGTTTTACATTTATTCAGTTTCTTTAATGATAAGGGGTTATGGGGAGCGGGCAGGGAATTGGAGCTGAGTCCATGATCAGATCAGCCATGATCTTATTGAATGGCGGAGCAGGCTCGAGGGGCCGTATGGCCTACTCCTGCTCCTGCTCCTATTTCTTATGTTCTTGTGTAAATAGTGCCAGGAGATCTTTTGCGTCCACCCGAAAGGGCAGAAGGGGCCTCGGTTTAACATCTCATCCAGAAGTCAGCACCTCAAACGGTGCAACTCTCCCTCAGCACTGCACTGGAATGGAGTCTGCGTGGCCCCTGGCCTACGAGCACCAATGGAGCAGGCTGGAGAGTGGAAGGAGCAACATGGCAGTATACCACCTCAGGGAGCAGCACGTGTCGGAGCAGGAGAGCAACGGCATGAAGAGGGACATCACCAAGGTCCAGGTCGGTGATTGGAGCGTGGGCAGGTACAGCGGGAGCGGCGCGAGACTGTAGAGGGACATGATCGGGGCCCAGGAGGGGCTCGAGTTTGGGGCCCAGAAGAGGCGAGGGCCCAGGGGCAGCACGGACCAGCCCACACTGCGATGTGTGTGCGCACTAGGTCCGTGCAGCAGAGCTGGTCTCCAGTCGTTTTGGTTAATCCTTGCCACTGGACCAAGACCTAGCTCTGTCAAGCCTGTGTGGTGGCTGGTGTGCAACAGTCACCACACGTTTTTAAAGAAAAAATCCACGCACAGGCATTTCCACCCTTCAAGATTTAGTTCGGACCTGGAGTATTAGGTCCATCATTGAAGCACCTGTGAACTTTTTGACGTGAAAGCAAGTCATCCTCTGTTCGAGGGACTGCCTATGATGATGATGGAATGGCAGCGTAGATTATGTGCTCCAGTCTCTGGAGTGGGACTTGAACTCTCAACCTTCTGACTCCGGGGCGAGAGTGCGACCCATTGAGTCACAGCTGACGGACCTATATTGCTGCTTCGTGTCCTGCTCTGACTTCGCAGCACGAATACCAAATTTAAATCATTCCGTTTTGCAACACTGAACAATTATTCCACAAAGGTTTCAAGGGCTGTAAAATGATGCCCCTTTTTGTCTTTTTTTTTTAAGCGACTGAGAGCAGTCATGCCAACTATTCCTTTCTGCAGTCCGGGGGATAATGTTCTCAGCAACTCTGTCTGGACCAGATTGTCAGTAAAATACACAACGAGGGCGAGTGCCGCAAACTGAATTTGTTGTACAGTGAATATGCTAATATTCCCCTAATGCTAACAATCTGTTGGCTGTCGGGGTAATACACAAGTACAATATTTCTAAAAATTGGTTGGGTGAGATGTGCTCACATTACTCCCTGGACTTGCTGCTTTTGAATGTGGGCGTACTGACAGCGCTGCAGATGTGTTTTCCTACTCCCTTGCTGTTTGCCCTGGACAGCATTCAGGAGTGGAAACATCGCCTAACTATTTTGAATTTTTGCCTCTCTACCTCAGGGCCACTGGAGCCTATTGTAGCAGGGTTATTTAGCGTGGTGCAGAGTGAGGATAGAAAGCGAGAGCTGCTTGATCTGCATTGTGGTGGCTCTGCCCACTGAACCGTCGGAGGAACTGTCATGGTGCAACTTGCATAAGTTTGTGCGATGTTTGTTAAAATCTGCATGAGCAGTTCTTTGCATGCGAGGAGCATAGCTGAGTGAGCACGGAGTGCTATTTCAATGTTTTCACAGGATCAGTAATTCTCTTTTTTGTCCCTGTGCTATAACTGGACAGAAAGACTTGCATTTATATAGTGCCTCTCATGACCTCAGATGTCCCAAAGTGCTTTATAGCCAATTAAGTACTTTTTAAAGTGTTGTAATGTCGGCAACGTGGCAGCCAATTTGCAAACAGTAATGTGATAATCAGATTAAAACATTTTTTTTTAAAGTGATGCTGGTTGAGGGATAAATGCTGGCCAGGCTCCCCTGCTTGTCTCTCCAAGGTTTCCAAATTGTTAAAAAAGTTACTCGGGTTGATAGTTTAAGAAAAAATAGATTAAAAGTCTGAGGTGCAAGTCAGGTTGTTCCTCTGGTACTGCTCCATGGGTGCCGCCAGCCCTCTGTTGCCCTGGACTGACCCCGGAGTCCCTTCGGCCGGTTAGACACCGGTCCCAGAGTCCCTTGGGCCAGCTCGGAGTCGGCCTCAACAGCGACCCCGGAGTCCCAGCAGCCCGTGTTATTTCTGGGTCTGTTGTAGAGTGAGGATGTGGTCTCCTGTATTGCTCTCCTGTATGATCAGAGGCACCTCGAGTCGCTGGAGATATATCACCAATGATGTCTCTATCAACACACACAACATTTCAAAAGTACTTGGATGTGCACTTGAAGTGCCGTAACCCACAGGGCGACAGACCAAGTGCTGGAAAGTGGAAAGCTTTTTGTCGGCCGGCACGGACACAATGGGCCAAAATGTCCTCCTTCCGTGCTGTAAATTTCTATGATTCTATGAACTCTTCAGATTTGTGGAGAGACTAGAGGAGCTGGGATTGATCTCTTAAAAGCAGCGATGATTAGGGGAAATTTAGTAGAGGCTGTAAATTTTTCCTTTTTCAAAAAAAAACTTGCATTTCTATAGCGCCTTTCATGACCACCGGACGTTCCAAAATGCTTTACAGCCAGTGAAGTACTTTTGAAATGTAGTCGCTGTTGTAATGTAGGAAACGAGGTAGCCAATTTAAGCACAGCAAGCTCTCAAACAACAATGTGATAATGGCCAGATAATCTGTTCTAGTGATGTTGATTGAGGGCTAAATATTGGCCACGACACCGGGGAGAACGCCACTATATTTATCCAATTCCCATTTGAAAGTTACTGTTGAACCTGCTTCCACCGCCCTATCGGGCAGTGCGTTCCAGATCATCATAACTGGTGCGTTTTATATGTTGGTGCAAAGCGGGTGATAGCTCATTCGTTGTCCGTTTTACACTGCGCCTGATTGACCGCAGTCAATGGAAAAGTACATGGAGTGGGGTGCGTAAGGGGCTGACCATGCACTGGCACATATTTTGGCCCACCACCCATGACCAATTACACCCCCGGTGGTTCTGGGGGGTGGGGGGGGGGCGTGAAAATGTGAAAGGAAAATAAACTCTTACTTAAAAAAAAAAATACCGCGGATGCTGGAAATCTGAAATAAAAACAGAAAATGCTCGAAATATTCAGCAGATCAGGCAGAGTCTGTGGAGAGAGAAACAGGGTTAACGTTTCCGGTCAAGCTGAAACGTTAACCCTGTTTCTCGCTCCACAGACTCTGCCTGACCTGTTGAGTATTTCGAGCATTTTCTGTTATTTTTTTTTTAAATAGTTTGTGTGCAATCCCCTCAAACTGACCATCAACATCATCATCATAGGCAGCCCCTCAGAATCGCGGAAGACTTGCTTCCACTTTTAAAATGAGTCCTTAGCTGGCTGAACAGTCTAATACTGGAATTACAGTCCCTGTCACAGGTGGGACAGATAGTCGTCGAGGGAAGGGGTGGGTGGGACTGGTTTGTCGCACGCTCCTTCCGCTGCCTGCGCTTGGTTTCTGCATGCTCTCGGCGACGAGACTCGAGGTGCTCAGCGCCCTCCCGGATGCTCTTCCTCCACTTGGGGCGGTCTTGGGCCAGGGACTCCCAGGTGTCGGTGGGGATGTTGCACTTTATCAAGGGAGGCTTTGAGGGTGTCCTTGTAACGTTTCCTCTGCCCGCCTTTGGCGACGATAACGTATCTGTGAATGGCAGGCAGTTGGGTGGAAATATGGCAGAAATAAAAATTCTGTCTCTCAGACTGATGAGACTAAAATCCTTCGCACTCCAGTGCGCTTCTAGTATGTGGTGGTGAATTTTTTTTTGCTATTGCAGCGTTCGTATTACAGCGAGACTCTTAAAACTTTCATAGTTGATTACATCAACTATCTTCTTCGATCATAAAGATTATGCTGTCATTTGATGGTTAACTATTCCTGCTCCACATTGTCGAAGGCTGCGCTGTGAATTTTGATGTTCGGGCGGGGGGGGTGGGGCTGATTGGTGGGGGAACCTTTGTCTTATAGATGTTTCGTGTAAGGCCCATGTTTGGAGTTCAGCCTCTGAGTGTGCGCAGATGTAAGCTTCGTCCGCGTACTGTCATCAAAATCCACGGCCTGGCCTTGGACAATGTGGACCACTTTCCATACCTCAGGAGGCTATTATCACCAAGGGCAGCCATAGACGACGTGGTCCAACACCGCCTCCAGTGCGCCAGCGCAGCCTTTAGCCGCCTGAGGAAGAGTGCTTGAGGATCAGGCCCTCAAATCAGGCACCAAGCTCATGGTCTACAGGGCTGTAGTGATACCCGCCCTCCTGCATGGCTCAGAGACGTGGACCATATGCAGCAGTCACCTCAAATCGCTGGAGAAATACCATCAACGATGTCTTCGCAAGATCCTGCAAATCCCCTGGGAGGACCGACTCGCCAATGGTAGCGTCCTCGATCAGGCCAACATCCCCAGCATCGAAGCACTGATCACATTCGACCAGCTTTGCTGGGCGGACCGCATTGTCCGCGTGCCTGATGCAAGACTCCCAAAGCAAACGTTCTACTCGGAACTCCTACATGGAAGCGAGCAGAGGAAATGTTACAAGGACACCCTCAAGGCCTCCTTCATAAAGTGCAACATCTCCACCGGCACCTGAGAATCCCTGGCCTGAGACCGCCCTAATTGGAGGAAGAGTATCCGGGACGGCGCTGAGCACCTCGAGTCTTGTCACCGAGAGCATGCAGGAAACAAGCGCAGGCAGCGGAAGGAGCGTGCGGCGAACCAGACTCCCCACCCACCCTTTCCTTCAACCACTGTCTCACCTGTGACCGGGTCTGTGGTTCTTGTATTGGACTGTTCAGTCACCTGAGAACTCCCTTTTAGAGTGGAAGCAAGTCTTCCTCGATTTCGAGGGACTGCCTATGATGATGATTCCTGCTCACAGCAGTTCAGGTGAAGCTGGCAAGTCACTGACCTTCAGTCAACACACTGCAACTAGTGCAGCACAAGCCTCCCACTGTAGGAAATAGGGGGCTTCAGCTCCGAGAGCATTTTCTCTCGTCCTCTGAAGGGGAGTACTCCAGGTTTTAAGCGCTCACCCCTGGATAACTCCCCATATATGCTGTAGTTTTTCTCTGACATTTACTCTACTTGTCTGCAGAGGCCTGAAGGCGGGCAAAAATCTAGGTGATACAGTTTGGCAAGCGGATTCCCCCAGCAGATGTATACTGCCAAATGTGCTTTGGTCAGTCTTTACCGCGTGCACGGTGTTGTGCGTGCTCTGTTACAATCCCTTCAGCCAGTGGGTCTTGGTAGCCACATTTTCTCATGTAACAACAACAACAACAACCTGCATTTATAAAGCACCTTTAACATAGTGAAACATCCCAAGGCGCTTCACAGGAGTATTGAGATAAAACAATTTGACGCCAAGCCGCATAAGGAGAAATTAGAACAGGTGACCGAAAGCTTTGTCAAAGAGGTAGGTTTTAAGGAGTGAAGAGAGGTAGAGAGGTTTAGGCAGGGAATTCGAGCTTGGGGCCCAGGCAACAGAAGGCACGGCCAATAACAGTTGAGTGATTATAATCAGGGATGCTCACGAGGGCCAAATTAGAGGAGTGCAGACATCTCTGGGGGAAGGGGGGACGATGCGGCGGGGGGGGGAGCTGCTTGTGGGGCTTGAGGAGATTACAGAGATAGGGAGGGACAAGGCCATGGATGGATTTGAACATAAGAATGAGAATTTTGAAATCGAGGCTGTTGCTTAACCGGGAGCCAATGTCGGTCAGCGAGCACGGGGGTGATGGGTGAGCGGGACTTGGTGCGAGTTTTGGATCACCTCTAATTTATGTAGAGTAGAATGTGAGTGGCCAGCCAGGAGTGCGTTGGAATGGCCAAGTCTAGAGATAGTGAAGAGCAGTTTTTTTTTCTCCACTGAATTGGCTGTATGGTTCTGCAGGCATTGGCTAATTGATTGAAGTCAGGCGATTTGCCCTGGGGCGGGGGTGGGGAGCCAGATTGAGGCCGAGAAGGATCCCATCCTCAGTTTTCACGCACTGCCTGCCTGGAGCTTGTGAACTGTGCACACGAGCCGAATAGAGTTCATTTTTATCGTTTGTAGTGCTCCAATTGACTTCCTAGGTGGGATTTGGGAACTCCACACAGACCAGAACCTAGATCTGGGATCATTGGAATCGTACAGCACAGCTGGTGGCCATTCTGCCCATCGTGCCTGTGCCAGCTCTTTGAAAAGAGCTATCCAATTAGTCCCGCTTCCCCCTGCTCTTTCCCCAGACCCCTGCAATGTTTTCCCTTTTCAAGTGCATATAGCCAATTCCCTTTTAAATATCTTTGATGTGTCTGGAGATCTGTCTTGTTTTGAATCAAAGACTCTATATTTTTACATTTCTTTGAGAATTCATAGCGTAGCAGTGTTATGACAAGTTGAAAATGTGTGTCTTCCTTTTTAGAAGCGCTGTCTGTTTCGCGATCAGGTGATGAATGACTTGAGTAATGTCTGGCCTTAATGAATTGCGTGTGACTCCCATTATCTGTGCTGGTCAGTCAGACGTTCAGCCTATATCAGTTACTTTGATTCACAGGTATAAACTGCAGAAGTAGGAAACCTATTTGGCTGTGGTTTTGGTTGGCAGGAAAGATTACACCTCATTAATCTGCCTTTCTTCCAATTCATACTTCAAAGTAAAAAACAGGGGTTATGCACGGGAACGGTGGCATAGTGGTTATGTTACTGGACTAGTAATCCAGAGTTCTGAACTAATGATGTGGAGACACAAGTTCAAATCCCACCACAGCAGCTGGGGAATTTAAATTCAGTTAATTAAATAAATCTTGAATAGAATCATAGTGGTTACAGCACAGTCGGAGGCCAATTGCCCCGTCGAGTCCGTGCCGGCTCTCTATAGGAGCGCATCAGCTAGCCCCACTCCCCTGCCCTTTCCCCATAGTCCTGCACTTTTTTTTTCCATTCAGATACTTATCCAACTCCCTTTTTGAAAGAAAAGATTGAGTCTGCCTCCACCACCCTTTCAGGCCGTGCATTCCAGATCATAACCACTCGCTGTGTAAAAAAGTTTTTCCTCATGTCGCATTTGGTTCTTTTGCCAATCACCTTAAATCTGTGTCCTCTGGTGCAGTTTCTCTCTATCTACTCTGTCCAGACCCCTCATGATTTTGAACACCTCGATCAAATCTCCTCTCAATCTTCTCTGCTCTAAGGAGTACAACACCAGCTTCTCCAGTCTCTCTACTTAACTGAGGTCCCTCATCCCTGGAACCATTCTTAAATCTTCTGCACCCTCTCTAAAGCCTTCATATCCTTACTAAAATACGGCGCCCAGAATTGGACACAATACTCAAATTGTGGGTGAGCCAGTGTTTTATAATGGTTCATCATAACCTCCTTGCTTTTGTACTCCATGCCTCTATTTATGAAGCCCAGGAGCCTGTATGCTTTTTTTTTTTAAACCGCTTTCTCAACCTGCCCTGCCACCTTCAACCATTTATGCACACATACCCCCAGGTGTCTCTGTTCATGCACCCCACTAGAATTTTGAAGAATGAGAGGGGATCTCATAGAAACATATAAAATTCTGATGGGATTGGACAGGTTAGATGCAGGAAGAATGTTCCTGATGTTGGGGAAGTCCAGAACCAGGGGACACAGTCTAAGGATAAGGGGTAAGCCATTTAGGACCGAGATGAGGAGAAACTTCTTCACTCAGAGAATTGTGAACCTGTGGAATTCTCTACCACAGAGAGTTGTTGAGGCCAGTTCATTAGATGTATTCAAAAGGGAGTTAGATATGGCCCTTACGGCTAAAGGGATCAAGGGGTATGGAGAGAAAGCAGGAATGGGGTACTGAAGTTGCATGATCAGCCATGATCATATTGAATGGTGGTGCAGGCTCGAAGGGCCGACTGGCCTACTCCTGCACCTATTTTCTATGTTTAGAATTGCCGCTCATTCTCCCTACCAAAAGGGATCACATTAGGAAGGAAGAATGTAGGAGGAGGCAGAATAGAAAGCTAGCATCAGTAAAGGTGACGATGAAACTATCGGATTGTTGTAAAAACCCATCTGGCTCACTAATATCCTAAGTAAACCTGACTGTCCTTACCTGGTCTGGTCTGCTTGTGACTCCAGACCCACATCAATGTGGTTGACTATTAACTGCCCTCTGAAATGCCGAGCACGCCACTCAGTCTCAAGAAGGCGATTCACCACCACCTTCTCGAGGGCAATTAGTGATGGCTAATAAATGCTGGCTTTGCCAGCAACGCTCACATCCCATGAATGAATATAATTATGTCTCAGTTTCTTGAGCAAATCTTTGCTTCCTCAGGCAGCCAACATGCTATGCAAGTGAACACTCCATAAATATCAGATTTCACCTATACATTTGTCAGGGGGTGTTGGTCCAAATTAAGAATGTTCTTCTGAAATTTATGGGAACTTTAAGCCGTCCTGTTTTGTAATGGATTCTGTAAGCTAAGGGGGGAGTATTCTGGCTATCTCTCTCTCTACTTTTGCTTCTGCTGATCTTGCTCCTTCTTAAACCAGAATTGTTTAGCAGTCGTGGCCCGAGATATACTGTCTGTGCTTTTTCCTCAGTCAGTGGTGTCTGGGATTACTGTCTGCAGTGTGCATATTGATAGCAAACATGGTTATTGTTCACCTGGTGCATGCTGTGTCTTGGGTTACTCTGTGCATAAAACTCGAGCTTCAAATCGGGAGGCATGGGTTTGCCTATGGGAGGGCTCCTTTGTGCTGGGCATGAGAACAAAAAAGTTGCTGGAAAATGCCAAATCATAATGGGAGCTTGCTGGTTTAATATAATTTAATTACACACTGGCCATCGACTTGAGTCACCATTGTAAAATCTCCTCAGCTACCCTATCACTGGGGTAGCTGAGGGGATTTTACAACAAAGAAGCAAATACTCATTTATACAACGCCTTTCATGACCTCATGATGTCTCCAAACGTTTTACAGCCAATGAAGTTCTTTTGAACAGTAGTCACTGTTGTAATGCCGGAAATGCAGCAGGCAGTTTGTGCACAGCAAGCTCCCACAAACAGCAATATGATTTTCTGTTTTTTTTTAAACAAAGCGATGGTGATACTAGGATAAGTCTTGGTCAGGTCACGGGGATAACTCCCCCCACACTTTGAAATAGTAGCCGTGAGATCTTTTACATCCTCCTGAGAGGGCAGACAGGGCCTCGGCTTGACGTCTCATCCGAAAGACAGCACCTCCGACAGTGCAGCACTCCCTCGGTACTGCACTAGGAGTGTCGGCCTAGATTGCTGTTCTTGTTTTGGTTGACAGTGACCTTTCATGTGTGTGGACATCGGGTAAGAACAGGATTGGGCGTTGTAATCTATGCACCTGTGAGTATGCTCACAGGTTTGTAGAGCTGTTGAGTCGAGTGGCTTAGCCAGTCACGTGATGTTCACAAGACTCAATAAAACCCCAGCCAGTTCGGTTTGGGGGGACCCACGATGAGGCAGGTGGTTGTGAGCCTGGTGGATGAACTGCTAATGTGATGTGTGATTGTTGAACCTTTTGCTAATAAACCAACTGGTTCTTAATAGCAATGTGTTGCTATGAATTCTTAAGCAAAGAACCCATGAAGCAAATACATTACAGGCCCTGTGGTTGCACAGCCTGGTTCCGCTCATTGTTGAGCTCAAACGTAAAGAATGGCCAGTTAGGTGAGTTACTGGACCGTGATTGTGGAACCGTGAGGGAGCTCTCTGGTGATGTGGTGAAAAAAGTGAAAACAAAAAAGCCTTCTGCGGGTCCTTTTTTGTGAAGGGTCTGTTGGCCAGTTTTTGTGCTACAGCTACTTGCTATGTAGAGAGCCACAGTAGTTGTTGGTTTTCTGTCTCCACACGGACCAGTTTCATGCTCAAAAACATGCGCTGCGTGGCTTTTATGAAGTTGGAAAATACTTCTACACGCAAAGGGTGGTAGACATTTGGAACGCTCATCCGCAAACGGCAACTGATGCTCAGTCAATTGTTAACTTTAAATCGGAGGTTGATAGACCAAAGTGGATAGATTAAATGGAGGAAGTGCTTCCAGGAGGGCGCTGAGCACCTAGAGTGTCGTCGCCGGGAGCATGCAGAATCGAGCGCAGGCAGTGGAAGGAGTGCGCGGCAAACCTGTCCCATCCACTCCTTCCCTCAACCACTGTCTTTCCCACCTGTGACGGGGACTGTGGCTTTCGTATTGGTCTGTTCAGCCACCTAAGGACTCCTATTTAGAGTGGAAGCAATGTCTTACTCGATTCCGAGGGACTGCCTATGATGATGATTAATGGATATGGGGCAAAGGCGGAGTTAGGTCGCAGATCAGCTAAGATCTCGCTGAATGACTGAACAGACTGGAGGGGCTCAATGGCTTACTCCTGTTCATGTTCCCCTGTTTGCAGTGGTATCCCTTTGTGAGCGAACTGCAGCAATCTGTGTTAACTGTGGGATACAAGAGAAAGAGGGAGAAAAAAGAGCTTGCATTTATAAAGCCAAAGCACTTCATGACCAAGGAATTACTTTACAGTGCAGTCAGTGTTATGTGGGCAAACATAATGTACCGTTATGTACAGTTTCTTTTTAAAGTAAGTGAGAGCAACTTACAGTTGCTGTCTTCAATGCCATGTCTGGTGTGGTACTGAGCCATACAATCTGCTATTCTAACGCACTCCTGACCGACCTCCCTAGTTCTACCTTCCATAAACACAACCGCCCATGTGCTAACTCGTACAATGCCCTGCTCGCCCATCACCCCTGTGCTCGCTGACCTACATTGGCTCCCAGTTGAGCAACACCTCGATTTTAAAATTCTCATCCTTATTTTCAGATCCCTCGATGGCATTGCCCCCCTCCCTATCTCTCTCATCTCCAGTCCTATAATTCCTCTACGGTCCATCTATTCTGACCTTTTGAGCATCCCCGATTTTAATTGCTCACCATTGGCAGTCTTGCCTGGGTCCTCAGCTCTGGAATTCCCTCTAAACCTCTCTACCTCTCTCTTACCCCTCTTTCCTCCTTTTAAGATGCTCCTTAAAACCAGCTGTGGCTCAGTGGGTAGCACACTTGTCTCTGAGTCGGAAGCTTGTGGGTTCAAGTCCCACTCCAGGAACTTGAGCACATAATCCAGACTGACACTCTCAGCACAGCACTGAGGGAGTGCTGCACTGTTGGAGGTGCCATCTTTCGGATGAGATGTTAAACTGAGGCCCCGTCTGCTCTCTCTCAGGTGGACCTAAAAGATCCTATGGCACTATTTCGAAGAAGAGCAGGGGAGTTATCCCTGGTGTCCTGGCTAATATTCAATCAACAGCACTAAAACAGCAATGTGACGATGACCAGATAATCTGTTTGTGGGAGCTTGCTGTGCGCAAATTGGCTGCCACTTTTCCCACATTACAACAGTGACTATACTCCAAAAGTACTTCATTGGCTGTAAAGCGCTTTGAGACATCGGTGGTCGTGAAAGGCGCTATATAAATGCAAGACTTTCTTTCTCTTCAACCAAACTTTTGTCATCTGCCCTAATATCTCCTTATGTGACACATTTTGATTTTGTTTTTATTATAACACTCCTGTGAAGTGCCTTAGGATGTTTTATTACCTTTTTAAAGGCGCTATATAAATACAAGTTGTGTGTGTCTTCCTGGGTGAAGCAGGGCAAAGGACAGCCAAAGGGTCCTGCTTCCAGTCACTCGTGCGTGATCCTCGCTGGAAACGGCACGTGGCAGGTACTTCTGCGCACTGCTCCTTTCAGAGTGACGGCGGGAGAGGGACCCACCGACATTCCTCCGAGTCTGCAACTCTGTCTCCGTGGGCTCTAACGCTGCTGTAAGACTGACATTGCCAAAATTCCTGCCATTCCTGTCTGCAGTAGGCATCGCAGGCAATAGCTGAGCCAGGCTGATTTATTGATCTCCCGTTTAGGCAATTTACAGCCTTCTGGACTCAACATTGAGTTCAAAAATTTCAGAGCACAACCTCTGCCAATCTTTGGCTCCCTTTCTCGCGCCGCGCCCCCCCCCCCCCCCCCCCCCCCCATTCAGTGCCTGTCTCTGGCAGTTGGTCACAATCCCACCAGTCACACCCAATCTTTAATGATGATTTTCTAACTCCTGGCATTATCATTTGAATTCGGCCCATCATCCCTTTTGTGTCTCTCATCTCTCCTGCCTTCCACCCTATCACAGACCTTCCCTTTTGTTTTTCCTTTCCCTCCCCCTTTCAGTGCTGGTTAAGAATCTGTTCTTTCCGAACACTCTCCAGTTCTGACGAAGGGTCATCGTCCCGAAACGTTAACACTGTTCCCTCTCCACAGATGCTGCCTGACCCGCTGAGATTTCCAGCATTCCAGTCGGATTATATTCCGACATCCGCAGTAATTTGCTTTTTGACTTATTGATCTGTTCGTCCATGATCTAATTCACTTTTTCTCCGTCTGAACGTGTTTGGTCAAGTATGTGTGTGTGTATATATTTTTCAACACTTCAAAGATCACGGTATCACCTTTTATTCTTGTCTCCAATGTGAATAAACCTTGATGTTTTGAAATTAGTTTTAGCTATCATTGCAGAGTGCAATTTATTCTTCTTTGTAATTCGGTGTTTCTCTTGAAACTGATTAATCATCCCACTCTCATCCTGAAAGCACGGAACTCCTGCTGGGCTGCGTTCTATGGGTTCCAGTTTACCAGCAGTATCTCGTCTAATTGGTTGTTCTTCAATTCTGAGCTTGAATCTCCAGTGTTGGCAGGCTATTTGATCATATGGGAGGGGATGGGGAAGGGAACAGAAGAGGTTCACAGCTCAGTCTGGTTCTGTCTTCATCCAATATCCACTGGCAGGAAGAGGTCAGCAACAAAAAATTATATCTATATAACATAGAAACATAGAAAATAGGTGCAGGAGTAGGCCATTCGGCCCTTCGAGCCTGCACCGCCATTCAATGAGTTCATGGCTGAACATGCAACGTCAGTACCCCATTCCTTCTTTCTCGCCATACCCCTTGATCCCCCTAGTAGTAAGGACTACATCTAACTCCTTTGTGAATACATTTAGTGAATTGGCCTCAACAACTTTCTGTGGTAGAGAATTCCACAGGTTCACCACTCTCTGGGTGAAGAAGTTTCTCCCTAAATGGCTTACCCCTTATCCTTAGACTGTGACCCCTGGTTCTGGACTTTCCCAACATTGGGAACATTCTTCCTGCATCTAACCTGTCTAAACCTGTCAGAATTTTAAACATTTCTATGAGATCCCCTCTCATTCATCTGAACTCTAGTGAATACAAGCCCAGTTGATCCAGTCTTTCTTGATATGTCAGTCCCGCCATCCCGGGAATCAGTCTGGTGAACCTTCGCTGCACTCCCTCAATAGCAAGAATGTCCTTCCTCAAGTTAGGAGACCAAAACTGTACACAATAATCCAGGTGTGGCCTCACCAAGGCCCTGTACAACTGCAGTAAGACCTCCCTGCTCCTATTCTCAAATCCTCTTGCTATGAAGGCCAACATGCTATTTGCTTTCTTCACCGCCTGCTGTACCTGTATGCCAACTTTCAATGACTGATGTACCATGACACCCAGGTCTCGTTAGTGCCTTTAACGTAGTAAAATGTCCCACGGCGTTTCTGAGGTGCCTTATAAAGAAAGACTTGGATTTATATAGCGTCTGTCACGACCACCAGATGTCTCAAATCGCTTTATAGCCAATGCAGTATTTTTGAAGTGTAGTCACTGTAGGAAATGCGGCATCCAATTTGCACACACAAAGCTCCCACAAACAGCAATGTGATAATGACCAGATAATCAGGTTTTCAAAATATTGATTTGAGGGATAAACATTGGCCAGGACACCGGAGATAACTCCACTGCTCTTCTTTGAAATAGTGCCATGGGATCTTTTACGTCCACTTGAGAGAGCAAATAGGGCCTCTGTTTAACGTCTCATCCGAAAGACGTTACAAAACAAACGCCAAGCCACATGAGATATTGGGAAAAGTGACCAAAAGCTTAGTCAAAGAGATAAGTTTTAAGGAGCGTCTTGGAGGAGGAAGGAGAGGGGGAGAGGTTTAGGGAGGGAGTTCCAGAACTTCGGGCCTTGGCAGCGAAAGGCAAGGCCACCAATGGTGGAGCGATTAAAATTGGGGATGCTCAAGAGGCCAGAATTAGAGGTGCGCAGACATCTCGAAGGGACACAGGAGATCGGTCAAGGTAGAGAACCATGGCTGGGTTCCCTCTTCTCTCTTCCCTCCCCACAAACCTGTTTTCACATCATTCATCATGTTCACTCCCCCATCAACCTGACTGCAGTTGTACCCAAGACTTCTCTCTGTTTGAGCGGTTACATTCCACTCTTGGCAGTACATTAACCAGCTGAGCTATTTAGAGAGGGAGAAAAGAGGTCTGAGTTACAGAACTAAAAAAGAAAGAAAGACTTGCATTTATATAACGCCTTTCACGACCACTGGACGTGTCTCAACACTCTACAGCCAATGAAGTACTTTTGGAGTGTAATCATTGTTGTAATGTGGAAAACGCGGCAGCCAATTTGTGCACAGCAAGCTTCCACAAACAGCAATGTGATAATGACCAGATAATCTGGTTTTGTTGTGTTGGTTGAGGGATAAATATTGGCAAGGTATAAATAATAGCTCCCCTGCTCTTCAAAATAGTACTATGGGATCTTTTACATCCACTTGAGAGCAGATGGGGGCCTTGGTTTAACGTCTCATCCGAAAGACGGCACCTCCGACAGTACAGTACTCTCTCAGCACTGCACTGCAGTGTCAGCCTAGATTTATGTGCTTAAGTCTCGAGTGGGATTTGAACCCACAACCTTCTGACTCAGACGAGTGTGGTACCCATTGAGCAACAATAGACACTAACTAACACCACAAAAAGTTATGGTTTATTCACCTCGATGCTATTTGTGGGAGCTTGCTGTGCACAAATTGGCTGCTGTGTTTGCCGACAAGTGACCACACTTCAAAAATAATTAATTGGCTGTAAAGATAAAGTGCATCAGATGCCCTGAAGGCATGAAAGACACAAAATGTGAGTTCATTCTTTTCTTAACCAAGTCCTCAGTTCATTTCACAAGCAGCATTTTTTTGTCAGTTGAAAATTATTTTCAAGGCATTTTATCTGTATTATGTCTCTACCATTTGCGAGAGTGTAGTTCGATAATCTACTGTCATGATTTTAAAATGTTTGATGAGCAGCAAGCAGAATGGCATGGCCCCAAGCTATTTTAATGGGGAAGCATTATGACAGTGTTGAGGTGGTTTGGGCGTAACCAGAATAACATATAATAGCACAGTGGTGAGCAGTCCATGCATTCTTCTGCGGAGAGCCAAGACACACACGTTCGTAACGCTCCCCTCTTCCTTGGAGTGGATCCAGTCTCGGCCGTAGCATTTTGGAAAGCCTGGCAGTCGTTCCTTTTCTCTACTCCAAAACAAAAGGCAGGTAGGAGGGAGAACTGGGGTGCCTTGACTCGAGCACAGCAGCCAGGGCAAGAGCAGCAAAGGCCAGAAGTAGAAGCAACTTTCCTCCATGGATTGTTGCCTGCGGAGTGGGAAAGTCTAAAAGAAGGTACATTCTGACTTCTCGCTATTTCACTTCTTCAAAATTGTGGCGTTAAGTTGGATGCTGTTCAGCCCAGTGGGTGAACATCAGTTGGTGAAAAATTGTAACCTTTCCTGTGTGCTGTGCATAACTTCAATTATAATTCTATTCTCCTTGGAGCAGAGAAGGCCAAGAGGAGATTTGATGGAGGTGTTTAAAATCACGAAGGGTTGTGAGCGAGTAAATAAAGAGCAGCTCTTTCCAATAGCTGAAGGGTTGACGAGAGAATCACAGAATGCTTACAGCACAGAGGAGGCCATTTGGCTCGTCGAGCCCGTGCCGGCTCTCTGAGGGAGCACGTCCGCTAGGGGGGACAGATTTAAGGTGATTGGTTTTAAAAAAAAACACAGGCGACACGAGGAAAACCTTTTTCACACAAGGAGTGGTTAGGATTTGGAATGCGCTGTCTGATAGGCTGGTGGAGGCAGACTCAATAGTCTCCTTTAAAAGGGAATTGGATAGATACTTAAAGGAGAAAAAATTGCAGGGATACGGGGAAAGAGCGGGGGAGTGGGACTAACTGGGTTGCTGCTCATAAGAGCCGGCGCAGACTCGATGGGCCGAATGGCCTCCTTCTGTGCTGTATTGTTCCGTGATTCTATGATCATTATAATCACAATTCCCTTTTGATCTCCATTTCTGCTCTCTCTTCCCCCCCGCTTCCTGATGGTGTTGCTTCATCCTCGGGTAAGGCTTCAGGCCCTGGTGTCGTCCTGTGACGAGAGGAACATTAAACTAGAAGTAAGTGGAAAGACAGTGCTGCCACTGACTTATTGCACATAATTGGAACATTGACTGACAGCTTAGCCGATCTGCCCTAAATTGCAATATAAATGCAATGGTATTGCTTCAGTAATAACTTGAGCTTCCTAAGCTGAGGGGTGTGGGAAAAGAATAGTCTCACTGTGCCGGGTCAGGAGTGAGCTTTAATAATCTCCATGACAGAGCAAAGCCACCTCTTGGGATTCGGCATAAACTGCCTAGCTGAAGACCCAAGATATAATGTGTGAATTGAATGGGAAATCGATTATTGGAATCCATTCTGGGATTTTTTTTTTATAAACTATAACTCCTCTGGTTGCTATGGTGGGGGAGGGGCAGGAAGCTGATGGGAGTAGAACATGCATTTCCCTGATTGGTCACAGCTCACATTAGCGACTGAGGAAAATATACTTGCTTATATTTGCGGTGTAGGTTGCAACATTGGAATTTGAAGTTTAACAACCACAACAACTTGTATTTATATAGCGCCTTTATCATCATAAAACGTCCCTTGTTTATTCTTCCCCATTATCTAAAACATAAGAAATAGGAGCAGGTGTAGGCTATACAGCTCCCCTATTGGCTGCTCTGTAGGCAATCTAAGGTTGCCTCTAAAAGAAAAATCTTGCATTTCTATAGCGCCCTTCACGAACTCAGGACATCCAAAAATGATTCACAAGCAATTAAGTATTTGGGAAGTGTGGTCTCTGTCGTAATGTGGGAAAGTGCACAGCAAGCTCCTACAATGAGACTAAAGACCAGACCATCTGTTCTTACTGATGCTGGTTGAGGGATAAACTTTGGCCAGGACACCGGGGAGAACTCATCTGCACTTCTAAGTTGTGCCACTGAATCTTTTCACGTTCATCTGAGCGGGCAGACGGGGCCTCGGTTTAACGTCTTGTCCTCTGTGTGAATACGTACTCTGTGATTATGTACAGCAAAGCTGCTCCAGAAATAAGAGTCCTCAACCAGCCTGTCGAGAATTGTCATCATCATCATAGGCAGTTTCTCGAATCGAGGATGACTTACTTCCATGTACAAAAGTTCACGAGTGTTTCAGTGAAGGACCTAATATTCCAGATCCTGAACTACATCCTGAAGGGTGGAAGATGCCTGTGCAATTTAAAGCAGGCCGCTGCACACCAGCCACCACACGGGCTTGACAGAGCTAGGTCTTGGTCCAGTGGCAAGGATTAACCAAGACGACTGGAGACCAGCTCTGCTGCACGGACCTAGTGCGCACACATATTGCAGTGTGGGCTGGCCCGTGCTGCCCCTGGGCCCTCGCCTCTTCTGGGCCCCGAACTCGCGCCCCTCCTGGGTCCCCATCACGTTCCTCTACAATCTCTCGCTCCTGCTGTACCTGCCCACGCTCCAATCACCGACCTGGATCTTGGTGATGTCACTCTTCGCTGCCGTCGCTCTCCTGCTCCAGCACGTGCTGCTCCCTGGAGTGGTACGCCGCCATGCTGTTCATTCTGCTCCCATGGTGCTCGCAGGCCGGGAGCCGCTCAGCCTGCTGGGCCAGGCCACCACGCTGCTCCTTCTGCTCCCCGGAATTGTATATAGTAATTTGTGGCATTAGCAGTGTCCAATGAAATTATTGAGCCTTGAATATTTTTTTTAAAGAAATTACCTGAAGTGTTTAGGACTGTGGAATTCTCGAACTTAAAAGTGCATTGGTTTTGTGGAAGGCTTTGGTTGTACAACCTGGGCTTGGTTTACAATTTGCTGTAAGCTGCTTCAGATTAAAAAGCCACGTCACTCTGTGTAAACATAACAACCCCACGCAGCGTGGACTCCAGCATCTTCAAGGGATCATCTCGAAAGTGGAGAAGACAAAAACATTGGACGGGGCACATTTATTTCTTCAAAAAAAAGCGCTTCGGAATCATAACAAAATAGTAGTCTTTTGAGCATTAAATGCGGGTTTTAAGATTTAAATTTGCAGTTTGGTAAGTGGCCTTAAATGTAGGGCTTGGAAATCGTTAAATGATCTGTTGTCGGTTTGAACTACTGAGACCGCCCCTAAGATTAATTTAAAGCAGGGTTTGGTGTTGGAGTGTGAATAATCCCGACAGGAAATGTATGTCATCTCTATTTCCCTTCTTATTCATAGCATTGTCAGCAACGATCTCGGGTTTGTGTCAAAGCCAGCTTGAGTTCATGTTCCATGCCATCTCCTTTTCCTGAAAAACTACATTTTGCACAATCCCTAGTTGACTATAAAAATTGGCCTGTTTGTTTATACTTCTCTTCCTCACTTTCTTTCCAATTTTCCTCCTCCTTTCCTGAAGGTTGATAAAGAAAGACAGACTGACTTGCATTTATATAGCACCTTTAACGACCATCTTCAAAGCACTTTATAACCAATGAAACACTTTTGGGGTGTGGTCACTGTTGTAATGTGGGAAATGCGGCTGCCAATTTGCGCACAGCACGCTCCCACATACAGCAATGTGATAATGACAGAGAATGTTATGTTGATTGAGAGATAAATATTGGCCAGGACTCCAGGGATAACTCCTCTGCTCTTTCTTCGAAATAGTGTCATGGGATCTTTTACGCCCACGTGAGAGGGCAGACGGGGCCTCAGTTTAACGTCTCATCTGCAAGATGGCACCTCTGACAGTGCAGCGCTGCCTCAGTACGGTACTGGAGTGTCGGCATAGATTTATCTGCTCAAATTCCTGGAGTAGGACTTGAACCCACACCCTTCTGACTCTGAGGCAATTGTGTTACCCACTGAGCCACAGCTGACTCCTTAATGGGAGTGACCGAGGTGTTGCCAGCCCTACCTTGCCAAGTGATCATTTTTGTCGTGCCTAAGTTTAAAACCGTAAATGCCAGCAGATTATTTGAAATGAGATAAGAGGTAACCGGACGTCGTAACAGAGCCCAGTCTAGTCCTTTCCCGGTATCCATACAAAGCAGATTTTTCAGCAAAATTAACCAGTTGGGATGTATTTTTCTACATTAAACATGTTGTATAAATGCAAGTTATTGGTGATCAGGAACAACAACTTGTATTTATATAGCGCCTTTTACGTAGTGAAACGTCCCGAGGTGCTTCACAGGAGTATTCTGAGATGGAAAAATTTGACACTGAGCCACATAAGTAGAAATTAGTGCAGGTGACCAAAAGCTTGGTCAAAGAGGTAGGTTTTAAGGAGCATCTACTTTTTTAAGGAGGTAGAGAGGTGGAGAGGTTTAGGGAGGGAGTTCCAGAACTTGGGGCCGAGGCAACAGAAGGCATGGCCGCCAATGGTTAAGCGATTATAATCAGGGATGCACGAGAGGGCAGAATTAGAGAAGCACAGACATCTCTGGGAGCTGGGGAGGGGTGGTTGTGTGTATGGGGCCAGAGGAGACTAATGAGTTGGAGGGGCGAGGCCATGGAGGGATTTGAAAATTAGGATGAGAATTTTGAAATCGAGGCGTTGCTTAATCGGGAGCCAATGTAGGTCAACGAGCACAGGGGTGATGGGTGAGCGGGACTTGGTGCGAGTTAGGACACGGGCAGCCGAGTTTTGGATCACCTCTAGTTTACATAGGGTAGAATGTGGGAGGCCAACCAGGAGTGCGTTAGAATAGTCTGGTCTGGAGGTAACCAAGGCACAGATGAGGGCTTCAACAGCTGATGATCTGAGCAAGGATGGAGACGGGCGATGTTGCGTAGGCGGTCATCGTAATGCTGCGGATATGTGGTCGACATCTCATTTCAAGGTCACTCTCCTCCTTTATCTCGGTCCTACCTCTTTAACCAAGCTTTTTGTCACCTATTCCAAGATCCTCTCTTATGGCAAATTTTGTTTGAAATCTCTCGTGTGCAGCGTCTCGGGATGTTTTACTACGTTAAAGGCACTATATAAATGCAAGTTGTTGTGCTTTCCCCTCTCTCCTCCCGCCCCCCCCCCCCCCCCCCCATATCCCCTTTTTGAGGATGGTTGCAGTGTCCTTATCTTTCTACCCGCTGAGATCAGCTAGCTTAGCACAGACTAACAACTGAACCATCCACACAAGTATTTCAAGGAAGAGCAGTGTTTTTCCCTCAACCTCCCTTTTCTTTTTTAAAAAAAATATGCATCCAATTATCTGGTTATTATCACATTGCTGTTTGTAGGAGCTTGAGCTTGCTGTGTGCAAATTGGCTGCCGCGTTTCCTACATTACAACAGTGACTACACTTCAAAAATAATCTTTTGGCTGTAAAGCGCTTTGAGACATCCTGAGGTATTGAAAGGCACTATATAAATGCAGGTCTTTCTTTCAACCTGATCTGTGACTTTTTTTTCTTTCCTTTAGAACCTTCCATTCCCCAACTAAGGGCGATAGGCTTCTGTTAATGGTCTTGATTCTTTTAAGGATGAGCTTATTTGTACTAATAAAATGGCCGCTGTGTCTCTGACTGGCTCTCCATTATCACATGACCTATTGCTGATTGGTCCCCTTGGGGGATAAGCCACACCCTGAAGTTTCTCTGGCATATGTAACTGGAACCCCAGCCCAAGTTCTGACTGACTTTGTGAATTGTAATTCGATTTGTTCTGACTTCAGAGGACAGCTCTCGAACAACCCGACAAAAGCCACCAAGTTCCAGCCGAAGTCCATTACCCCAGCGCAAGTGCATGACTTTAACCCCTTCCCCCAGCCACTGATGGGGCATTGTGTGTGGGTCACGGATTGTTAACTGATTTATTGGGTATGAAGTGAATAGTGACAGTGTTGTGACTTCTGGATTTCAAACTCTCCAACGATGTCCCTTGTAACACACGCACCGGGTATGGGTGTAAAGTGGGTTGGAAGAATGTGATCCGTTTTCCCGGAGTTTGCTATCTCCTCTCCGATCCCACCTCTTGATTGTCCCCTCTCCTCCCTCCCCCCCCCCCCCCCCCCCATATCTCGCTCTGTTCTCCCTCATGTGTCTCTCCCTCCCCCCACGGTCTGTCTCTCTCTTCCCCTCCCCCACGGTCTGTCTGTCTCCCCTCCTCCCAAGGTGTCTGTGTCTCTCTCTCTCTCTCTCTCTCTCTCTCTCTCTCCTTTTTTTCCCCCCACCCCCCCGCATGTCGACTCTCTTTTCCCCCCCCCCCCATCCCCCTTCTGTGTCTCCCTACTCTCTCCCCCGCCAGCTCTCTTCCGAAATACGGAAAATTTATGTAGAACTTAAACGCCCGACCTACCCCACGACCGTGTGATAGTTGCTGCGATAACAATGCAATGCCCCAGCCTGCGGTTTGAAATGGCCCATATTTCATGAATATAAGATGAAAGGTGTGTCTTGAATTTGGGAGTTAAAAAGGATCTGTACTTTAGTTTTAGCAAATATCTCTGTTGAACTGTACTAATGATTTATTGTAATTACTGTGCAGTTCACTTGTGCCTTGGGTTATACAAAATGCCAGATGGGTCATCTGTACACAAAATGGCACCC